>NC_091932.1:20157745-20452745 GCF_041260155.1 Ptychodera flava
GAATTGAACTGATTTAATGTTTATAATTTATTTATGAAGTTTCTGTGAAAATTGCAATTATATTATCTGTTATGCATATTCTGTATACAAGAGAACTCTGTAATTTTAATATTTAGTATTGTACAAGTGTACTCACATACTAGTATACTTGTACATTCAGTGCACTACATGTGAGAAGCACTAATAATATTTCATAACAGTTTACCTGAAGATTCATTTCAAAATTTTACACTAGCAAGAAGAGTTGTCTATCTTTATCATTGTAAAGTTAATAATGTCCTCTTTTTTGTCATTTATATTGACCCACCTCAGCTTTTCATGTTGTTCAGCATGTTGATGTCTCACTGTATCCAGTAGTCAGCTGTATACGATGAAAAATCCTGCAATGCACTGCGTACAATGAAAATCCAACAATGATGCAAAACAGTATATCATACTATTTCATCCATTGTAATGTTCTTTTGTTCAAAATTTCAGAGAGAAACAAATCAATGAAGGGGCCAGTAGCTGAAAGTTTTGATGATTTTTTCACAGTTTTTGTCTTGTATGTCAAAGTCATTTTTGCAAATGATGTTATTAATATTGTTATATATGTAATATTCAAAGATAAATATTTGTCCACATTTTTAGAGCATACTTTTGGAAATTGGGTATGCAAGAGTGATGAAAATACAAAATAGTGTCAACTGCTAGTGTAGCAATCGATACTAAAAGACATGTTTTACAACTCAGACTACGAGCTGCAACTACAACCGTGCATGCAACACGGACAAAAGGTCTCTGCATTTCAAGCAGCAGTGTATGCCACATGCATGCAGCTTTAATATGATATCTAGTAACAAACCTGTAAGTTACTGTGAACAGCACTATTGCACGTTCTTGTTCTACACCACAAAGCATGTGAAAACACCTACTAATTAGCTTGCCAACCCATGTCTACTCATATAAATGTGAATGTGTGTAGGATAGAATGCACTGTTGTTTACATTTGAATTCTAGTCTGGACCAGAATTCACTTGTCAATGATAACAATGCAGTCTACAGGCTGAGTTGACAAGCTGAATACTATGTATCTCAACATGCTTTGTGGAGTAGAACAAGAAAATTTGTGCAGTTGACATTAAATACAAAAATAATGGGAAAAAAATAATCAAAAGCGACAAGTCTTGGCCCTTTTATTGTTTTTGTTGTATGATAATCAGGGACTAGGGTGCGCAAACCCATTGGGAGTTTGGTACGCTAAGCATCATAGTCAGGTAGTCTTGCCTATGTTTTTACTGCACTCCATTATGAGTGTAATCTGATCTATGGTACTTGACCACTGGATTCTAATTCCAGTGGGAAACTCACTTGTTGTGGTAAAAATTGTGCAGGGTTCGTACTGGACCTCAGAACGCTGGATTTGTTCATCTGTGACGGAGTTCATATTCTAATGAATAGATAAAGTAGTCCCTGTAAAAAGATGGTGCAGCTTGTTACCTTTAAGTTACTAGTTCACATACCTAGTGTTTTACTCAATGTTACAGGCAGGGGAGGGCCGTAGGAACTGCGCATGTGCGACTTTCTTATTTACAAGCAATGTATTTCATGCATGATATCTCGATGCATCATGTCACCATGGCTAGCTGCAACATTTAAATTTTACGATATTCAATGTTAACAAACATGTTTTAACTCTGATTAATCGCCAACCTACCCTAGATACCATGTTTACATGTGTACATCGGTCAAAAGGATCCCTGGCAACCTTTGAGCAGAGTTCCGACGACCCCCCTCCTTTTAACTTAAGATATATGGTTTAGCAATTTGGGTAAAGCTGTCATGCTCAAAACGAATGACAGAGTTGGCCATGATAAATAATGTCAAATACATCTGCAATTTGCAAAAACACAATGTCATTTAACTGTAAATTTTGGCTAAATCAAACAAAATCAAACACGATGACAGTGACATTATTTGTTGCATCATTTTGTACAGAAGACTAACATGCAACTATGTTTATTACATCTTATCAAAAAAGTTTTTGTCAGGATTAGATTCAGCATTATTTTCTGAGTCTCAACAGTTTAGAGTTACTTGTCAAATATTGTCAATGTTTATTAAGGTATAGAAAACAGTTTCAATTTCATTTTCACACACGTCTTTTATCTGTTTCTCATGACATGATTTCAGTACATTTCATTCAATTTGTAAAGTTTGAACTCTGGAGATGGTAAATATTAATTTTACAGTTAAGCTTGCACTGTCAATTTACAATCATATTCTGTTGACATAAATGTTCATACTGATACAGATATTTTTCCAATAAAATTTGTTTATCTGTAACCATCACAGTGAGAAATATGTTTATAGGCTTATCTTACCAGGGTACATTTTCTTGTAGGACAAGAATTCTAAAATTTACAGAATAGTGAAGGGATATCAAGTATACTGCAGATTGAAATAATAACATCAGTGATTTGCAAATGTCACTGTTGATAATTATGCTGGGTTCTGAACAGCTAGGAAAAGCAGAGGGATGACAAATTTACAGAACAGTGCATAATTTGTATATTTTTTTGTTGTGAAAATGTATTCTTTTATTATAGTTAACATATGAACAGATTGCTCTAGAAACAGAGTGGCGACCCCTCTTCAAAATTTCCCTTGTGGAAAACCCTGTGATGTGAATGACACATTACACTTACTGCATTTAGGTGGGATTGAGTTTACTTCTATTTTGGTCGTCACATGCAAATTAACACAACCAAATACGCCATAGTTATGCCCTTGACACAATGATATACACACACCATTTGTATTCTGTTCTGAAATGCTTGCTGTTCAAAAGCCTGTCAAGAAAGTTCAGCCACCTATTTCAGCAATTTTTGTGCATAGTGGAAATTCACATGTGGTAATAATTCATTTGTGGAATTTTACACTTTCTAGGAAAGGTACTTAGTTACTGTAGATTTGAAAAATTATTTGTGTTACTTTCCTGCCATAAAGTACGATATGAGTTTAGGGAGGAACAATCAGCAGAATACACCAAAAAAATGTATCTGACAATTGGCTTCTTTTAGCACTGAGTTTAAAGGTGAACAGTAAATTTCGTATTCACAACCTATCATATGACCCAAGGTATACTATGTCAGTAAGGTGTTGATTGAACATGAGTCAAAACTTGACATTCTCGTATCAAGACAAGAGGTATGCAACATCCTATTAAATGTCGGAGGTGCAAAATGTCCCATTGATGAGATCACTGACATCCTATCGCTGTGACAACAAAAATTAACAATTATTTAAATACTATCCAACATGTGGCCATTGCACCCTTGACATGGAGCAATTGCTTCACTAGCTGCAGTACTGTAGCTCAAGGTTTTGCCTGGGTATGTAGGTCAGACGGCAACACTAGATTGCTGTCTGACTCGCATACCCAGGCAAAACCTCGAGTAACATCACTGCAGCTATTACCACTCTTGTAATTGTAATTGCTACACTATACACTGCTTAATCTGTAATTTTTTTGGGGGAAAAAATAAGACTTTCAACATGTCAACTTCTTGAGTTGTTTTATCTTGCTGCGTCTGTGACTTCAGATGCAGCAGTAAGGGATTCTGCCATTTGTTGACCATTTTGTGCCTATTTAAGTGAGTGACGATTATCAAAATACACTTTACAACATGACTGCCTGTGACTTGTAATTAATAATATTATAATGTTATATTATGAAAAGTTCAGAAAGGTTCAGAGTTTTCCTCTGTTGACTCTCTATGTTTTTATCTATTCGAACTACATTCCTGTCACATGACATCTGTTGACAGCTTTTCTGTGTGTTGTTGCTTTTTGCAATCCTCAGCTTGGAGTAAATCGGAGTACAGATACTTTTCTGTGTTCTTTGACAACATCTTTTGATCCTGATGTGTATCTCATTTTAAGTCACAAGAAGATTTCCGCGCACTGTGTCTCATCTTTTTAAACATATTTTCTATTTGGAATTCCTGTGATTTCTTTTATGTTGGTGAATCACAGCATCTCAGTAAAAGAGGTACATTACTTTTAGTGCAAAAAATCTGACATGTTTGTTAATTTGAAAGTTTTTGCATTTAAAAGTGGTGAGAGCTCTTTTTCAAACTTGGTCAAGTTTACAATGTTCAGCTGAGATTCCAAAAAGCCCTGGACTGTATCTTTTTATAATGGTGGGTTTTTCTCGGAATGAACCTCACATTCTTGTTGTACCCCGAAGAAAAATAAAATACTCAGTACTCATTATGCCAATGCTATCATGTGTATGTATTCTCATAGGCCCTAAAAAAGGTCTGTGGTATTATGCAGTATTCCCAGCACTTGGGAAAATAGATCTATTGGTAGCTAATTAGCCAGAGGTCCATATATCTTTCTTTCATGAACTTGACTTTGTTGCGTGTACCAGTGCTTTACTGTCTGTTCTGTTTTGTGCCTGTGTTTATCACTAGTGTATTACGAATTTTGACCTGGAGTTATGGATAACAGATGAGTATGATTGTGATTATTTAACATAACAATATGTCATTTGCATATCCCTTTGTATTGTTATTAGAATATGAACAGATTGCTTGAAAAAACAGAAGGGTGGGCCACCTCCCAAATCCCCTCATATAGAACCCTGTCCTGTGTATAAATGTGCTCTATTCTCCCTCGAAAGTTAGTCGCCCTTTTGAAGCAGAAAGCAATGTGTCTTGATGTGATTTTCAACCTGGCCAGGGCTTTAAGGATATGAAAAATCAATACACATAACAGTTTAATGTGAGAAGCGAAATATAGAGCCCCCAGCAGATAAACTTTTACTGGTCATCAGTGTTAACTTTTTGGTAAGACTTTTGATCATCAGTGATAATAAGTTTAGGTTTGGTGGACTCCTGGAAAATGTGAGAAATTAAGATTTCTGTACATTTAACCTTTGACTTCGCCACATAAAGGATGGTACTGAAAGATAGTATTGTCATAACACGAAAAGGTGTACAAGTTTGTAGCAATATTAAGTTTCATGAACAGAAAAAGATTTGATTCACTGTACTTTTCAAATGTTACACCAGTAATGGACAACACAGTCATCAGCAGTGGGACTGCTCATAGCCAGTGGATTTATAGCAAGCTCAATATTCGGTAAGGCCATTTAAAGAAAATTCTTTGTTTGCCGTCCTTTGATTTTTGAAAACCTACCAGCCAGACATGGAAAAAACAAACACAAACAAAAAACACAAGTGTATTAACATAAGCTCATTTTTTACTTGGTTTCCTATTGAAAAAGAATATTTGTAATAGTGTTAACGTTGTGTTTGTTTCCTTAATTTTCTCTGAAAATCTATCACTAGCGGATGGCAAACAAAGAATTTTATTTAAAGTGCCTAAGGTAGAGAACTACTAACTGGTGGTGCAGTGTTTGCCAATTCTATTGATTTGCATGTAGAAGTTTGGGAAAATGTTATGGTAACAGTGTCATTTTCTTGCAACTTCCACGAAAGAGTGGGTGCAAGTTGGGACACAGGGAACTCTGACAGTCTCCTATGTGTATTTGTTTGTTTTCTTTATGAATACATACATCGACTAAATAACAACATAGCTGAAACATGACTCGGATTATCTGTTTGAAATAAAGCAATTAATTATTTGTCAAGGCATAGTATGCGTGCTGTTCTGGTTTTCTTTTATATTGTCTGTTTGATAATTTGTTGCAATATTTCAAACAGACAAACATTTCCATGTTTCAGCTACGTTGTTATTTACCCAGTATATGTATTAGTAAATAAAACAAAACAAAACAGATCAAGTGCCCTGTGGCCACTCAAACAAGCTGAAAAATCTATTTTAAAACATGGTGTCGCTGTCACCATGGTTGATTTCTAGATACACTTGCAAAATTATTTGTTTCAAAAATGCCCACTCAGCTGGCTTTCTTGGTGCTACTGATCCCAGGCATTCAACTCAATGCAAGCAAACCGTCATTGATGCAACCAGTAAGGATATTCTTATTGGTTGCATCAGTGACGGTTTGCTTGCATTGAGTCGAATGCCTCTGCTACTGATTATACATGTTCATTTTAGGTCAGCATATTAAATACAACCATAGGGTCCTCGAGCTCCGATGATGATGATGATTAAACATTTAAAAATGAAGGAAAATAAAATATATTTGGACTCAGTAAAGTTGTTGTTGTTGTTGTTGTTGTTGTTGTTGTTGTAGTTGATAGTATTTGCAGAAAAGGACAAATTATGCGCTGCAAAATTCAATACAGCCTCACAGTACACAAAGCTACCTCTATGCTATACACATGCGCTGCAAAATTCAATACAGCGATATTGATGATGATGATGATGATGATTAAATATTTAAAAATGGAGAAAAATAAAAATTTATTGGACTCTGTAAATTTGTTGTTGTTGTTTTTATTATTGTTGTTGTTGTTGTTGATAGTATTTGCAGAAAAGAAAAAAGTATGCGCAGCGAAATTCAATACAGCCTAACTATACATGTGCGTTGCAGCCTAACTATACTATGCGTTGCAAATTCAATACAGCCTAACTATACATGTGCGTTGTTGCCTAACTATACATGTGCGTTGCAAATTCAATACAGCCTAACTATACATTGAAAAACCTGCCGATTTGTCGACTTTTCATGGGTAAGAGGTAAAAATGTTGAGTATGATTGAGGAAGGACTAATGTGCTTTGACCCTACGTCGAATTTTACCGATTTCGATGCTTGCTAAGTGCATTTTTGGCGATTGAAAAAAAAGTGTGTGGCAATGAAGTGACAACCCTTGGGTAATGTTAGGCTGTATTGAATTTGCAACGCACATGTATAGTTAGGCAACAACGCACATGTATAGTTAGGCTGTATTGAATTTGCAACGCATAGTATAGTTAGGCTGCAACGCACATGTATAGTAGGCTGTATTGAATTTTGCAGCGCATGTGTATAGTTAGTCTGGCAGAGACCCTGCGATTCGCGTTCTCCCCTGTTGGAACACGCGCGCCCTTCAGAGACGCGACGCGAATCCCAGGGTCTGGACGTTCTTGCAAGCGACCGGTCGGATTTCTGCCTGATCCGGGTACTTTATAGAACTCCACACACCCGTTAATCAAAACAAAAATGACAAGTAGCATAGCCAAATAAAATGAAAAATGAAAAATAAAAATATACCACGTATATAGGTCTACCAGCTACTAGTATATATTCTCTCCGCCCAGTTAGATAGGTGTTTCTTTTGAGGTCACTACCCTTATGAATATTCATACCCTTGCAAAAACGGACAGTCGCTGTGTCTGGCAGCGCGTGCTCACAGCTGCACAAGCGTAGTCTTCGAATGCAGGCGCTTGCAGGCGCTAGGCCCATCGTGGGCGCGCACAAAAACAAGGCACAGCGACTGTGGAGAGTCTAGTGTATAGTATACTATAAAGGCTGTATTGAATTTTGCAGTGCATGTGTATAGTTTGGCTGTATTGAATTTGCAACCCATACTTTTGTTCTTTTCATCAATTACTATCAACAACAACAACAATAACAACAACAACAACTTTACTGAGTCCGATTATATTTTTATTTTCCTTCATTTTTAATGTTTAATCATCATCATCGTCACCATCTGATCATCATCATCGGAGACTGAATTCCCTATGATACAACAACCTACTTGTTTCTTCCAACATTTGAAAATCTTTTGTAGAGGAACTTTTAGAAATCGGAAAGAAATTGACAATGCAACTGTGTTAATCAGCGGCAGCCGAGTCACTGGTGTTTCCTGAACGTAGCAGGGTTCCACCGTAATGTTTAAAGCGCCCGACATGTGTTTTTCTGTGCAAATTATGAAGAGAATTGATAGCAATGGGCTGTAAGGTACGATGGTCCAGGGGTTTTGACCTCAAATGACCCTATGTCTTTAGCTGTATGACGCCCTCATTCGAGCAGAAACGGGACGGTTTCTTTTCAGATCGAGGTTGAGAACGATCAACTTACATGTGGCGCCCACATTGACGACAGTGAGCTGGTTTGATCGTAGACAGTTGCAGCAAGTTTTAAGTGTTATTTTGCAAGAATATTTTGAAGTATGAGTGATTGGGAAGATGAAGAATATTCCACGGAAGGTAGGAGCCGCTTCAATGACTCGGCACAGACGACCGCATTCAGAGCATCGGACGTCGTTTATCGCGGTAGTGCCGACAGATTTACCGGCAGAAACTCCAACAGCGGCTTCGGCCACACGCGTCAATCAAAATTCGGCGGGCAATCAAACGCCAACACCGATAATAATTGGAGGCAGAGAAATCAGGACAGTAGTTCATATGCTGACCATAAAGACGTTAACTCTGAAAATGGGCAGCGGTTTGGTCATTCGAGACCAAGGCGAGGTGGGTTTGGCCGCCAAACGCGTGGAGGTTACAGATCGGAAGAAGGTGACGTCGGTAGCTTTGGTTCACGGCCACGTTTCGGAGACGGAGACGGCGGTGTCAAGAAAATCTACGTCGAAAGTTCTGATGTCGGAAAAATAATCGGTAAGCAGTCTTTTTACCTCCGAAATGCATTTTCCCCATGTGTGTGTCATGGATTTACACGATCCAGATTGAACCAATCAGATTGAAATCAGATGTTGGGATTGTAAGTTGATTTTCTCGGTCAGAGCGGTCTACACACAAAACCATGTTGTCGTTGAGTAACACTAACACCACTTGCGAAGGACCGTGCACATTGGCAACACAAACAGGAAGCGCGTCAGGCGGAGTATTGTCTATTTATTGTTTATTTGTTCAGTGCACAACAAGCGCTATCAGAGTGCAGTAGGGTACAATAAACCATAGCGGGCCCGCTACTACCGCATCAAATAAACTATGACAAAAGATGTAAACTTAAACTATTATACTGTGACATTTTAAAGTTACAAAAGCCTGTGGGCAGAGTTACCACTGACGAAGTATGGCTAGTTGTATTCCTAGAAATGTTTTCAATCAATTAACTGTGGAAAGTAAGTCACAGTTATTCAAGAGAATAAGAATGGAACAACCGAGAGAAAGAGTTAAATAGATTCTTGGAAGAGTCATCTGTTCAATGTCGACGGTCTGGATATTAATGTCAATGCATTTATTCACAGACCCTTGACCCTGATAAAACGTTTGTCTGGAGGGTCTATGGTTTATTGAATCACCATGTCATGTAATCACCTTCTGTATGTACTCCCTTGGTCCAAAATTATACACGTTTTTCATCAATGGCAACAGGTAAAGGTGGATGCAAGATCCGTGACATTCAAGACACCAGTGGAGCAAGAATAAAGGTAAATGACGACCAGCAAGATAAGCTGTTTGAATCTCATCAATGTCAACCATCTGTAACACTGTATAACTCTGTCTGTACGTACAGTAACACATCATGAACCTTCAATGCGTATTATAATGGAGGTAGCGACACATTTTGTGCTGTCTTTACTCTAGTGTGCCCTCTAAGGCAATATGATGCACCACAACCCAAACAAATTTCCTGAAACACAAGTTTTTGGGTCATATGTAAAGATATAGAGCTGACGCAAAGAATTTCCACAATTCCCCAAACTGACGCAAAGTTTCCAGAAAGTCCTGTTTGATAGAGGGCACACTAACCTACGCAAGCATGTACATATATTTACATGTACCCAGCTGTCGAGCTGTCCAGTGTCTTTATATGATGTGTACAACAGTATGCGCACATTGGCTGGAGATGAGATTTTCTTTAAATGAATGATGTTTTTGGTTTAAATTCCATCAAATTTTGGTAAGTGGAGAAAAGTTTTGCAAAATGTTCTACAACATCTGTCTGATATGTGGTAAATGACCAGGCAAAACACCCACCACTCATGATTTGACTTCAGGGCCAAATTTAAAACACTTTTATTTCAATTTTCCCCATGTTTTGTTTCTTTAATATATACATTTAAGACAGAATGATGTCCTCACAAGTTTTTTCTAAAGCAGGGAAAACTGAACATGAAGCTAAAACTTGTTAAATTGTTAAGTAACCAAAGTGAATCTCTCAGGTGGTATGAACTATTTTAGTAGTGTAATAGTAAAAACAGTCAAATATGATAACGGTGAAGGATCATTTTTTGGAAATAATTTCATCTTTCCTTCCACATCATCATAAGATTTTACATGATGACAGCATGGGAAATGACACACCAGTTGAATTGAGAGGCAGTATAGAGGCCAGAGAGAAAGCTGAGGAACTCATCAAGGAGACGGTGTCACGCAACAAGACAGTTATAAAATACATCAGCAGTGAGTAATCATTGTAATATGCTTTTAAAAGCATCGGATACTTGAATATGTTATCAGAATTTGCAAGGAATACGTATCGTAATTAGAATGCTATCAAATGAATCTTAAATTTAACTGTTTTTGATGGCCAGGCAGGATGTGCCCTTGGGACAGTGTCCCCAAAATGGAACCCATTGTCCCGCATTCTTGCGTACACTCATGAGCTGACTGTGTTGTGTGTGTAGTCTGCATGTAATATCTGTTACTGACGATGACCCTTGTTTTGCATTGTTATTTGAGGCTCATCGTTACATACTTTTGGAGCTATGATTAAAAGTAATTAAAACGCTGCACTTGATGTAATCATTACTTGCTTGTAGTCCAACTGAGCCCTGATTGGTGTAGATACGGTATCTACAATTGCCTGAAATTCAAGCATGGGGGAGGAGACACAGTGACCCCTGGTGTAAAGGTCCTGGCTGCAACAGTGGGTCACTATACTTGAATAATTGTTATTTGGATTTTAGTCAGCATAACAGTGAGCTTAAACTTTACAAAATTAAAGTGGTTACTGAATTTTTCTTGATTCCTGTATGAGAGATCACGTATTGTTTAAATGGTACTAGTATTCTTGACTGTTTTGCTATTGACTAAAGTCTTTGTCACTACAGGGTCGACACTTGATGAAACACTACCAGAAAGGTAAGGCTAAGCACATAGAGATGTTCACATGATGGCAAGATAGACCAGGATGCAATAAATAACTTTATAAGTTATATCTGACAAAACCAAACTGCTATGATTAGAAAAGGTGTGCAGTGGAAGAAAGGTCATTATTGCTGAGTTTTCAGCGTTTGGTTTTGATTCAAACAGGTTGCACTGTACATTTCAAAATTAAATTGTGAAACTTGCCACGCAAATAGTTATTGTGGTCAGTGTTTGAGAGAGAGAAAGAACACATAAATACCAAGTTTTAATCAATAAAATATGGTATTTTCCAGAGCGATGTGAGTTATTGACCAATCAGAATGCTGTCGTACACATGTATCATCATTTTCAAAGCCACTAATGACTGCACCTGCACTGTTAAATTTTCAATAAATTCACTTTATATGTGGTACTTAGATAAATTAAGAATACACTAATTTTGTAAGCATGTTGCAAATGATGGACATATTTCAGACTGTATAAGTCTCTACCGTGTAATACCGGTAGTCTTGAATATTTTCACATTTTACTCCCTTGAAAATATTTCTTCACTGCAATAGGACATGCATTGAAGCAAAGAATTTGTTTCAAGGCAAACAGACAAGTGATCGATGTATCAGTTTTTGTACTAAAACAACATGATTATTTGAGTGGATATTTTTTACAGAGCCACATTTATATATGTGGAGTCAAGTTTGCAGCCTGTAAGTTTGCAAGGGATTGGTAACACCTGAAAAGTGTAATGAGAGTTTGCTACATGAATAGCAGTGACATGTACAGTAACTTGTAGCGCTATCTTGTGTGCTTCACAATCACAGACCCAAAATCAACTGGAAAAAACTTCACGAAGACCGGGCAGAAAATGAAGCCATCAAGTGGGCAGGTAATGTGATGATGTCGAAACATCAAAATTTCTCTCTGCATCGTAGCTGTTTTTGAACTTGATAATCCTCACTTTTGAGTTGAGGTTGAAGATCTGTTTTCTTCTCTCAGCATCTCAAATACAAAAAAATTGAGTTGATGATCACAAAACAAACGTGCACTGACAGTGGTTTGAGATACCCGGTACAGTGAGATGGTTATATCACCCTGGTGCTATTTCTGTGTGTCCCCAGAATGGGAGTTTATTTCATTGAAATATGAAAGGGAACCCTGAGATAACTAACTGGGAAACCTTTATAAAATAAAATGCAAGGTACGGTCGATCTTCAACATTGCAAAAATAAGCATCCATATTCTATGTATTGGTGTGCATTTAACAAATGACATACTGGTATAACAATTGAATGGAACTTATTAGAGATGGTTAGGTTTTCAACTTCATTAAAAAGTCTGCATGCTTTGCACGTGGGTCGTTGTGAACTACAAGCCCCCTTTTGAAGAAATGTATTTTAATCATAGTTGTGTGCAGGATTTTGAAGAAACCATACACGGCCATAAACATGTTCAAGCTTGAGATCAGTACAAAATATTAGCCAACTACATTTAACAGTGCTTTAGGGACAGATATTCGGACTCACAAACTTGTATTATGCCCGTTGGTCTGCAGTCTTGTGGTGGCTCATTTTGAAGAACATGGAATAAATTAAGGCTTATTTTTGTGAAAATCTCAAGTTTTCTGTGAAAATCTCAAGTTTTCATTTTACCCCTAGACTTAAAATGGGGATTGGGCCATTTTGATTTTCAAATATTGGTAGATGTAAGATAATTTGTAACCATTGTACCAAAATAGTGCCTCCCGATTTTCATGCTTGATTTTGAAAGAGAATAGTTCAAAGTTTTGCTGAGGAAAAGTTTGAGCAAAGTCTTTCAATTTCAAGGCTCACACTACCTTAAGCTCATGAAATATTGACTTCTGTGCAGTTTCCAATGAATTAACCCATATACACCACTTTGCTATCCCCCTCTTAGTGTAATTCTACTGATTTACAATAAAATAACCCTGATAAAATATCCCTTGACAAAAACCCACTCCACAGTGTAACAATTTGTTGTATGTTCACAACTCAAGGTCTGCCTCCATTGAAGAAGAATTTCTACATAGAGGCTCCTGAAGTTGCTGCAATGACTGATGAAGATGCCGAGAGATTCAGGTATTTTATGCACAAAATCAACTTATTGGGATTGTCTTGTTCCAGATATCTATCAGCAGTGGCATTATGCATTCTGTGCAGCTGAAATCCTTAAATCATTGCTGTACATGATCAAAATATGAATTATTTATATCTTCCCTGACCTACAACTCGTTGCAGCAGGATTTGTGATGGTATGCAGGCACCCAAATTTTGTCATTTTACTGTGAGCACAATGAGAATGTTTGCTTCAAATTGCATGTAAATGATATTGCAATTGAGCATTAAACTCTGTAAATACGGTTAATAAGGCAGTAGGTTGCTGTCCATGGCAGGGTGTCCAGTCGGCAGATGGATTCATACCAACAAAGCTTAGTGCCAGGATGTAAGGCTTTGTAATGCATTAAGGGGGTCTTGAAAATGACCAATTGCTTACCACCCAGCCTTTAAGGGGGTCGCATGTGCACCAATCACTACTTTCAGTTCTGTTTAAATACAGAAAGATCAATATGGACATATCTGTGACAGATGTCAGTGACCACAACAGACCGCTACCGAACCCAGTGACTACCTTTGAAGAAGCATTTCAACACTATCGTGAGTTGTCTTCACTGTTTCCTCATGAGAATGTACATTCATCATACAAACAGTAGAGGACCGGAAATCTTCCAAATGATATGTGCCGATTGAAAGGGATGTGTATTTTTCATGCATTTATGACCTACAGAACTTCACAGCTGTCAATCACAAAAAAGTATTTCTATTTACAAATTTACAAACAGTGGGTTGAGCACTTGAACATGATTACATTCTCAGGGTACTCGCTTTCACTACCTTTCTGTGCTAGCTGTATAAGCTCTAGGCTCTAATCTCTGTTTCATTTCTGACATTAAAGAGGACTTGTATGTTTTCTCTCTGCCATTATCGTCATTCCAGCTGAAATTCTTGAAGAAATAGAAAAACAGGGATTTGAAAACCCAACTCCCATACAGGTAAGTGAAACCAGAGGAAGTCTTTGTTGGATGACAGCGTCCTGTCCAATGGTTGCAATCTTGTTCCATCTTTCTTTGTCATGAAACTATGAGTATTAATCTAGATAATTGATACTTGCTTTAATACCATGCCTTGGGTTATATCACTAGATTTTGGTGAACTATAGTATTCCATTCACTATCCTTTTGTGGTACTTACATCTTCTTCCTGCAGGCACAAGGCTGGCCAGTGTTGTTGCAAGGGTTAGATCTGATTGGTATAGCACAGACTGGTACCGGCAAGACCCTTGCCTTCCTGCTTCCGGCACTAATTCACATTGACCTGCAGCCAATGTAAGACTTTTGTAACCTTATTGGGCATTCCTTTATCTGATGAACGTCCCATGTTGGTACAGTGCCAAGCTTTCCCATTTGTATGTAAAATTTAAGACTCATTTGCCATCATTTTACTGGAGGGCTCGCTCAGGAAAGGGTACAGAATATAACCAATGAAAAAAGATTTCGTAAGAGAAATATAATTTGTAGCCGTCTTCTCTGTCACCAGTCCCTGTCAGACAAATTTTAAGACAGCTTAATTGCCAACATGCCCGCATATGCCTAGTCTCTCTCTCTCTCTCTCTCTCTCTCTCTCTCTCTCTCTCTCTCTCTCTCTCTCTCTCTCTCTCTCTCTCTCTCTCTCTCTCTCACGATTTAAGTTTTCAATAATTGTAAATACTGTTGTCAATTTTGGTCATGGTTGTCATTTTTCTAACATTTGTATAGTAACTGCATTATTTATTTCTTTTCTCCCAGTCCTAGATCAGAGAGAGGTGGTGCCAATGTTTTAATTCTGTCACCAACCAGAGAGCTAGCATTGCAGATTGAGGCTGAATGTAAGAAATACAAGTACAAAGGAATAAAATGGTGAGAAAATCAATGAAACTTAGAGCAGCATCTATGCACTGATTTAAAGCCTTGTTATGGTTAACTTCAAAAACTTCACGGTTACAGCTTTAGTACTAAATATAGTGGCACGCAGACAAAGTTTATCAGTGTTGTACCAGTATGTGTGGCTGTTGTAGCCACTTGTAGTCTGAGCCGTTAACCAATATTTACCGACACTTGAAATCCAAAATGGCAGCCATCCCTGTGTTAAATCTACGCAGGATTACCCTGGCTCAAGAACGGCATGAGATAAAATCGCACATAAAAAAAAAACCGTGGGAGAATTTCAAAGTCTGTGGGAACCGGACCTAACTTTCCCTGATTTTCTGCATATTGGTTAATTTGCATAACAATACACTCAGTGAGACAGTTTTCGGACGACCTCAGTTTTCAGACATTTAATGACATGCTGTTGGTTATACTCACTTCGCTCCGTTTTGATAGCGTTTTACAAGTCATGCTACAGCATATTTAGTCAGGTGATGCTGCTGTCCTGTTTTGTGTTTTTTTTTGTAGAAGCTATTTCGGGCGCTACAAATTTGGTGAAGTTCGCCACACCGTACGATACGAGTGTCGAACGCAACACACAGGGACAGCCCGTGTCCGATATCTAAGCGCTATACACGTTGAAATATAGTTGCGTCGTCCATGGATTAAACGTAACTAATTATCACGAAATATTTCCATATAGTTTTCTAAACACATCGAAATTGAAAATCGGGGTTCGAAGTTTCAAAATATCAATATTTAGCCCCTTATCACATTCAAAATACGACGTCTGATTACTGCGATAGCAGTCCGATTACATGCACTCAACATGGGGGCAAAAATTTGGCAACTTTGACCCCTAAATGCCACTTCTGTCGGTGTTAACATTTTGAGGATAAACACAATAAAGTTTCGAAAGGTATGATAATAAGATTTCGTTGTGCTCGTCATTTATGAAACGGCTTTGGGCGAAATTCACTACCCTGTCCGAAAACTGTCACACTGAGTGTAGTTGTAATCGGAGGCGATCGAATCCATACTTTCTAGTGCGGGAGTAACGGAAGTACAGTAGTCCAGAATAGTGCATTTTCGTTTTTTCTTCGCACTACCACTCGTACTGGACACAAATTCCTTCGAAAGCACCATTTTGAGCGACGACAACACACTGTACATCAGCAATGAACACTTGCTGTATCGACTCCAATGATTTGTCAATGAACGCAAAACTTCCTGTTGGCAACCAATCACAAACGCTGTTTGAAACTGGTAACTCTGCAACAGCCTTTTCTAGCGTAATTATAGCGCTCTCTACGGCGACACAACGAGTGGTTCTGTACTGAAAAACCTGCCAAATATTACCGATGAATTTAGATCGCGTAAAGGTATCACGTACGCGCCATTTGAATTATCGGCGCGACTTTTTTGCCCAATTGATTTTTCTGAATGCGATTTTTCTGATTTTTGACTGAAATATCGCGTTATCGCGCCCCAAAGTGATCCCTGCCTACGGGGGGGAAAAAAATTTCCGGTTTTCACAAAAGTAAGGAGGTGAAAACTTTAATTACTCCATGAACTTCAAAATGAGCCCCCACAAGTGGTTGATAAAAAATGTATTGTAAAAGTCTGACAGTCCAAATATCCATCCCAGAGGTGCATTATACCTTTAAACATTTGCCCTTTTAGTGTTTAAGTCAGTTTTTGTTGCCTTTATAAAATGTACCCAGTCAAATTTTTTCTGATATTTTCAGAAATTTTGATAAAAAAACTAGCCAGTGAAATGGAAATGTGATGTCCATTTGGTCCAAAATTATCAAAAAATACAGAAAGTTTCAAAAACATTTATAAAATGTTGCACTAAATTTTTTGTGGGAAAAAATACAGAACCCAAAGGGTTAATGTAGAGATTATGTCACTCACACAACCTACATATATTTTATATTGCTGAATTTGTTTCTTTATTAATGCTGGTTAGCTGTTGTGTCTATGGAGGTGCTAGTCGAAGAGAACAGGTTACCACGGTATCGGCTGGTGTGGAAATCATAATTGGTAAGTCATAATTGTCACGTGACTATGAGCACAGGAAATGAGACACTGTGCTCCTAGTACACACATATGATTGCACAAGTTGATCAAGAATTACTTCATTTTGGGGATCAGAAAAACTGGTGCGAAGTTACAGAACAGAAAAAATATTAATGTGCAAAGTAGTAACAGTGTTAATATCAATTTTGATACAGTTGTAAAATTCATCTTGGAATCATGAAAATGTTTCCTGCATACATAAAAGAGCTTAAATCTAAAATCATTGCTTTCTTTATATATGTTATGAAGTTAAGCAACCCTGGAAGGTGGAATGATCATGTAGTATTAATGAACTTGAACCTAAAATGATAATTTATTTTGTCTATTTATTAGCAACCCCAGGAAGGTTGAATGATCTCATCATGTCTGAAGTTGTTAACGTGAAGAGTATCACTTACTTGGTAAGCTGATTTCAGCTTTTAAACTTTAGTTTCTTTATTTGTAAATTTTTTTCATTTCAAGTTGGTCCAATCCAATCTTTTAAGTTTAACTTGGCAACGATGTGCATTAGCAAATTGACGATTGTAGTGTCAGTGCTCAGTATGAGAAGTAGACACCCTTAATTTGATATACAGATTGGCTTCAATTACATATCAAAACAGCCAGGGAAAGACCAAAGCTTTTAACTGATAGCAAAGTCGAATTCCATGACTAACACAAATATACATTGCATGAAGCAATCCACCAATTACATTAATTCATTCATAAAATGTTTATATAACTTCTATATGTTAAATGATGTACCACATTTTTAACCCATCTCCTGCTAGACAGTATCACTTCCCCATCTGCCAAGTCAGTAAAAAGTGGTATTGAGCCAAAGCCAAACACATTTTCACCCACTTGGCTTGGTATGTAATAGCAGCTTTAGCCAATAAAAATCATGTTTACAGTATTATGTTTTCACATAGACTAGAGAGAAATGGCTTTCAGGGGCCTTCAAATGTTCAATTTCTTGCATAAATGCAACACATTGAATCTGTCATACTTCACTAGTTTTAACCAACTTTACTTGATAGTGAAATACGAACTTGGCAGGATAAGGGTGAAAAGAAAATGTTTGCACAAAGTGAAAATATATTTTCATATCTTCTTGTCGTAAAAAATTACAAATTTTATAATGTGTTTGATGTTTAAGTAGATGTAATATTGTGTCCATTTTAGGTTCTAGATGAAGCAGATCGTATGTTAGACATGGGATTTGAACCACAGATCATGAAAATCATCCTAGACATCAGACCTGATAGACAGACTATCATGACAAGGTAATGCTAAACATATCTGTATTTCAAACCCAATGATATACCGGAACCATCTTTGATGCACTGTAGCAAGATAGAATTTTTTTCTCAAATGTAAAATTTAATGCGCTTTTTCTCTGGATGTCGCAGCGCAACATGGCCGCCAGGTGTCAGACGTCTGGCTAAGTCCTATCTCAAAGATCCAATTCAAGTCCATGTTGGTTCATTAGATTTAGCAGTAAGTATTATGTCTATGATTAAATTTCATTTTGGTCGTCAGGACTGTCTACTTCTTGTTGTTGATAAGTGTGGTTTCCGACTTGTTCACAAATTTGTCGCCATTTTCACTCTATGAGACTGTGTACTTCCCTGAGTTTTAGAACATGGAATCCCACCATTATTTATCTGTTTTGTTAAAATATATGATCTGTACTTTATTTTGAATTCATTGTTGAATTTGCTGTACATCATACATTATTACATGCCTCGGGCACATAGTCCCTTGTTTGGGCTATATTATATAAAATATAGAGTATGCCCCAGCATGCCTTGCTCCCTTTTGCTCAGAAGTGAAATCTGTGATTGGAAGCAGTTTTTACCAGTATACCGTAATATTATGCGTATCTACTCATGAACCTTTGCCCATCATGATTTGGTCTGATCCTACTGTCTTCTGTGGCGGTATTGGACCTTTACATATTGAAATAGGGATGAGCGGTATAACGAACGTTCAATTTTTGAAGTGCCTGGCAGCTCATGAAGGGGTGAATGATTGAATTTCACCGGAGTATTATTTATGCATAATGACATCTCAGTGTTAATGCTTTCATTGTTTCAGGCCTGCCACTCAGTGACTCAGATTGTTGAAGTAATAGATGAAGATTATAAACGGACCAGGGTAAGGATGAAATCACGGTATCCCTCACTCAACTCATTACAGCAACACTAATACACTGATCATTATAGTGTCATCAAGAAGATCTGTCAAGTACAATGTCTGTTGTTGTTATCTAACTTACCAGTTTTCTAGATTCCACAACTTAGAGAACAAATTGCAATGTATTACACTATGTATGGCAGGAGCAATATGCAGAGCTGTACAAAGTTTCAAAGTTCTGCCATGCGATACTATATATTATTACATGCCTCTTCAAAGTTAATACTATGACACTTAGATACGTAGGGCATTTTCAAACAATTCAGCATCAAACAGATTTTAACGAACATCAAAATAGTAGTGCGCGCATGGATATTTTACATCTAGCGTTAAGCGTCTACTTTGACGTCGTAAACGTCGAAGGGCTTCACTGGACCGGGTAACCATGGAAACCGGTCAGTACATCGTTCACCGGCCCGGTAACTCCCTGGATGTTCCTAGTCAAATCAATGCACTGATTTGCACTCACATCAAGGCATGTAATAAAGTAACTGATTGGATGAATACATTTGTTTCCCTTCACGCATCTGGATAGTTGCAATGAAGATAAAACATGTTTATGAACATTGTTTTTACTTTTCATTTCTTTTATCCTCCTAGACACTGGAATTCATTGATGGCATGGAAGAAGATGATAAGGTTTTAATATTTGTCGGGAGAAAGACAACGTAAGCTATAGTTCATATGCCTAAGCTATTCAATTTAGAATCTATATAACTAAACTCAGAGAGTGCAACTTGAAACAGCAAGTTAACACAGTAGGAAAATTTTAAAATGAGAATTTCTTTTTTGCAGAAAGGAACTGAATTAATCCATTTCCTGCCAAACAGACTCATTTTCCAATCTTCCAAGTCAGTAAAAAGTGGTATTGAGCCAAAAGCATATGTATTTTCATGCACTTGGCTTGGTCTATGATAGCACCTTTAGCCCGTAAAAATCATGTTTACAGTATCTCTGTTTCCAGTGGGACATACGTGTTGTGCTTCACTAGTTTAAACCAACGTTGATCTGATGGTGGCATATGAATTTGGCATGATAAGGGTTAAATATATACAACTATACTTGAATATGGGAGTACCATCTCTATGATGTTTTTTCTCCGTCAGTGCTGATGATGTTTCCAGTGATTTCTCCCTGAGAGAAATCAGTGTGCAGTGTATCCACGGGGGCAGGGAACAAATCGACAGGGAGCAGGCTTTGGAAGATTTCAAAACTGGTGAGTGAAAAGCCAGATGGAGCAAATTACCTATCTTAGTTTAGTCCTGTTCTGAATAGTATGTTTGCATATTAAATATGTTCAGCAGTTACTTAGAGTGTGTGTGTATGAATTGTGTCGTCGTACTGCGGAGTAATATATACAGTTAAAAATCTGTCTACCCATAGAGGGCAGTATTCAACAAGCATTATGATTTGCCAATCCATCTACTCCTAGAGGGAACAATTCAACAAGCTGTATGAAGAGCTGTCATTTGTTCAGCCCCTGATCCTTGTGAAGTCATGACACAGTAATTGCTGGTAACTTGTTGCTATAGGTGGCTGGTTTAATTGCACCTTGGCCAGTGTACAGTAACTATGATATATTTTGGCAAGTTATGGTAGTTTTAGGAAGATTTTAAATGATGAAATTTTACAAAAATTTACTCGACAGATAGTATCTAAAATATGATGAAATCAGTGCACACATTAAAGGGCTGTAGCTGTAGTTTTGGATGATTTTTTCACAATTTTGTTTTGTATGTCAATTAAACGGTCTTGTTCTACTCCCCAAACCACGTTGAAAAATCCACTATTTAGCTTGTCAACACAGTGTCTATATGTGTAAAATGCACTGTTATTGTTTACATTTGAATCCTAGTCCAGACCAGAATTCACTTTTCAACAATAACAATGCAGTCTACAGTCAGGCCGAGTCAACAAGCTGAATGCTGTGAATCTCAAAATGCTTTAGGGAGTAGGACAAGTAACTCAAGTCAACAATGAAAACAAAAAGGCGGCGAAATACTTATCAAAAGTTACAACTACTGACATTTTGACAGGTTCTTGTGTCTCAATGCAGTTTTGCAGTCTGATGATATGCATTAAGTAACCACAAAAGGCAAGCTCCTGTGACAATTAAGGAATGTAAGATGGGGAAATCCTAATCTATGTACCACAATACTATGAGAGATGGGACCCCCTCCATTTATAAAAAGGGAGGTGCCCTATCAAAGATAATCAGTTCGGAAATAAATATTACCCAATCCCATTATGGAAAAGATGTGTGCACCAAATTTTGCACTTCTTTTGTGTTTGTATGAGCGCATATCAGTTCCATCGATTCAAATGAAGTTGAGTGGTTGCATGTGTTTTCATTTGTCAGGTGTCATGTAGGGGACAACAGCGCCCTCCATAGTAAAAAATCAAAAGCAGTGTATAATCATCCATTGAGCGCTTCAATAAAATACATGACTTATCTCTGGTAATCATCTTGCAGGTGCTGTAAGGATATTGATTGCCACAGATGTAGCATCGCGAGGCCTTGACATCAAAGACATCACCCATGTGTTGAACTTCGACTTCCCTCATAACATGGAGGAGTACGTACATCGTGTGGGCAGGACAGGCAGAGCTGGGTATCTCACTTTATTTCTTCTTCAAAAAACTTTATCAGTAGTTTTTTTTAGCATGTTAGGTCAGAGAAAAATAAAATTATTGTTCCTCAGATATTTTGTCAAAGCTACAGAAGCGGCGAATTTTTTGTATTTTTCTTTATGAACTAGCAGAATCTCCCACAAGTTATATTTACTGATAATTTGGAGTCCAGATTTTTACAAACTGTCCACAATAGGGGTGGCATTACCTATACAGGCAGTGAAGACAGAACAAAGTCTTTCATCCCAGTAGAAAACTAAAACAACTGTAAAATTATGCATAACAAAAACGCCCTAAAAGTTGCAATCTGGAAGAACATATTTGCCACAAATTTAAAAAAAAATTCAAATTTTCAAAAGTAGAATTGCATGGAGATTGAGAGGAACAGTTTTAAGTATTCTTCCTGGCCTGTACGATTTCTCCTAAAACACATACATGTCAATTTGAAAACAAAGCTGATATCCCATACATGCATGTATTGTTTCCAGAAATATGAGGTGAAATTTGTCCCACAGAGTGAAATTTTAATTTAAAGTAATGACATGGAAAGTATAAAGTAGATAATAAGACTGCATGCAAAACAATATTTTACCTTATGTCAAAAATTTTACCCTGTTATTGTGAAGAAATGCTAATCATATTCCAAGCCAGGCGATGGTCAGCTGCGATGTTATCATCCGTATCTTGGTCTGGTCCACATGAAATTCAAATTCTTGTTACTGCTCTCTTGATGTTCCCCATCTTAACTCAATGTGGAAAAATTTGGTATTAAAGTTTTGATCTTCACAAAAAACAAGAAAACTTCAATTACAATACAAACTTTGAAATGAAACCAACCACACCAGCAGCATACCAACAAAAAATTTGAATGTTTTTGAGAGTCTGAAAAACCATTCCAAAGGCACATTGCATCCAATAATCTATTGACCACCACACTCACCTTGTTCACACACACAGACGAAGTGGTATTTCCTTAACACTGATGACTCGGAGTGATTGGCAGTCAGCTGGTAAACTCATCAAGATACTTGAAGAAGCTAGTCAGGTAGGAATTCAGTGTTCATCCGATGAACTGTTTAAATACAGTTGAGCGACACATCCTTGAAATCTATATACCCACACATGCCCTGTCATCTGACTGTATAATTAAAATCTTTTGTGTGGTGACCAAGCATGTACTGCGCACTCTTGTCCTCTGCTAGACAATAATTGAAAATAATGTCTAAATCCCTGGAATGATATTTTGATATCATTTCTGAGTAAAACATAAATCAGTGGTTGATAATATTGCTGTCATCTTGAAATTTGATATTGTTCATGAGGTGATATTGATAAACAAAGGAGAAAAAAATGTTCAGAATTGCTTTTCTACGCTGGTTGGTATTTATGTTAGTTGAAGACATCGTGAGGGTTGTCCATTGTAAGTCTTCAAGGAACCGGGAGAGAAAGATTTCTTTGTTATTAACAAAGGAAACAAAAAGAAATAATACCCATTGAGAATTCAGGAGATGAAGAGTACTTTCATAATAACATAGTAACATCGTTGATGTGTGTGTATTTGCTGCAGGAAGTACCTGACGAGGTGGTCTCTATGGCAGAGCGCTATGAGAAACACAGAGAGAGATACGGCGGAAGAGAACGCGGGGGCCGTCGTGGATGGGGAGGTCACCGGGGTGAAAATAACCGCTTTAACAGTGAAAGCATAGACCCGTTTGGAGGCGGCAGTTGGGGAAATAAAAAGAAATGGTAGTGTGGGGTTCATCATTTCAGAAAATCAGGCATCAGGAATTTTAGCTCGTCTCTGAGGTGTCAGCCAATATACACTCATTTCACATATTCTTCTGACATAAAAGATAAGTTTTGCTTACTGTGAATTCTTTGATTTTGAGAAAGTGGAACAGTACTGTAAGAATTATGGTGTAGTTTTCACATGGTGTAGTCTGTGTAGTATTTGAGGAAATTCATCGTCATTTTGTAATAGGTAAGCAGAGAAATATTTGTAGGTTTGCCAGAGTCAGATCAGGGTACGATTTTAACATTCTTTATAGCTCTGCACTCCAGTGACACCAATCTTTCTGATATTTCTTTTCTTTTGGTGACAGCATAAAATGGGATAATGCAATTGTGCAAACCTTAATTTAACCATTTTGCCACTATGGTTTGGCCCAGACGTATTGTTATCGTTGGCGAGTGTGGACCTGTGTATGGTGAATCGGGTATGAACAGGTTAAACTGCAAAATTAAGGATTTCAAAGAAAAAACACATTTCATTCTTTCTATTTTTTGATCAGAAGGAGAGCTGATGTATGCTGATGTAGCTGATGTATGTTTAGAAAGATATACACATTGATCATGTGTCCGGTGACAGTCGTCAGAAAATTGCATTAATGTAATCTTAATCCAATTTTATGTCTACTCTGTGACATCATCTGATTTTACTAGTAAGCTCATTTGGGATCGGAGTACAGCGTCAAGAACTGTTCATGTCCTCCTCAATTTTAAACTGTCACCGCAAAACAAATCAATGCAAAGAGATACACTGCATTTCTCTGTGAAATTCAAATTGATCAGGGGTTTAGAGGAATTTAATATCTTTAATGCAATGAAAGTTTTCTACAACAGGATTGTTACACCGGGATTAATTACTTTACGTAGAATAATGAAAAATATCCCTAGAGTATTGTCATGTAGTTTTTTCACAATCCAAATAGATGATAATCATGCCTGAAAACATTTATTTATACAACGATGTTTTTAACGTATAGTTTGTGATTTATAGTTTGTGATTTGTACTATTGGCAAATATGTTTATTTTACTTTTTTAAATCTCAGGGAAATCATGTTCAAGTCGAAACTTTCCTTTGTTGTCATTTCCTTACCACCCCCACCCCACCCTGTGGCTCTCCTACTCCCAGCATTGTCTTTTTCTACCTCCTCCCTTTCTTAAATTCATCATTGTTCCATGTAGAAAATGCTTTGATAACTTCACCCATGACATATTATACACATATTGATTGGACCATGAGGGTAACGGCAGGATTAAAAATCGCCCCAAAAGAGTCTGTTTCACGAAGTTGTGTACAGAGGGACACCGACTGTTTTATGCGACTCTCAGGCCTGAGGAAACATAAACGTATGCTGTTACCCACATTTGGCGAGTCAGTATCTGTGTTGTAACACATCTCATCCAAAAAATCAACAAGTTCCTCAGATATCATTACTGAGACATCTCGGCAGCAGGCAACACTGCCGTATGCTATACGTGTTGTAGAAATGTACGCATGTGTACTGCACTTTGAAACAACCCAGTCAACAGTTCGCTGTTCTTAAACTATTAAACCGGTTTACAATTTTTGAAAATTTTTCAAAGATTATGGATCTCATTTCACTGCCAGAATGAAGCATACAATGTGACTGGAAATTACCAAATCACAAGAGAAAGTTTGGTCAAGGTGTGTTGCAACAACTGCTGTTCCCCTCTGTGACGTACTGCAATGAGTTAAATCCCTTTCGTAGGCAGAAACCTTTCCAAGACAAAAAAAGGCTGTATGCACGTTGTAGCATGTTTGACTCAGATATCATGCAATAGCATTTGATGTATTACTGTGTCAATGATAACATCATACAAAGTAAACAGACAAGAATATTAAAGGAAGATTTCATGAAATGTCTGACAATTTTCTCCACAAAGCCATGATTTCTGTGTTGTTGGAGTTCTAACTTTTCATTTGCTTTTGATTTTTATGTTGTTTTATAGCTGTATATCAATTAACATTTGATCCGTACGGAGCCATTTTCATTTTCTAGAAGTATGTCTGATCACATTGTATCTTTGGCAGAAAATCTCTCTTAAACAATTGTGTTTTTGTAAGGTAAGTACCTTTCCAGTGACCTGACTTATCTAACATTTGTAGCCTCTTTTGTCATAGCCTTTACTTAGTATGCATACAGTTCATCGCCTACAACCCTGGAGTATGGTTTTCCTCAGCAAAGTTTGGATGGCACCATAGTGAGAGTGTATTTGTTACCGATCACCTATTTTCTCGTAATCTCTGATTCTTTTTCCACGCATGCGGCCTTGTTCGAATTGCTAATGAGAATATCATTCCAAGTTCAACAAGGCATTGCAAGACGTCAGTAAATTAATGCCTCAGCTCCGCAGTCTAGCAGACTATCTCCCTGTCATGGGCTTTGAACAGTATTGCATTTTTTCACAAACAGTAATAAATCACAGCATAGGGAAACAACTATTGCACTATGATAATTGCCAACTGGTTAAGCTTGTGCCTCGTGGTAGGATGTTTTGCTTTGTTTTCCAATTTACGTGTGAACTGTCAAAGGTCATGTTTGTGCCGCTGTCAGTCCCCTATATCTCTAAAACTATTTTAGTATTGTCCAAGATGACTATTATTTGTTGCAAGAATTTTATCATTAAAATGTTATAAACAATACATTGTGTTTGTGGTTTTTGGTAAAATGATAGCAAAATGTGTTTGGTGTGATGTTATGTACAATTTCAGCTCCACAAAGTTGCTCTTTCTGACGTTTTTGTTATATCAAGACACTGAATACTTGCATAAAGTCACTCAGTGATCTGAATAACGATGGTACATATCTGCAAAAGTGTCAAAAATTACCACTTTGCTGAATGCAAACATGTTTTCATTTGTGACCATCTAGACAAAATGGATTTTGCCGGTTTCAACTTTCTTTCCTGTGACAAATTAACATTGTCACAATGGAAGTGAAAGCTGCTATCCTTATCCACACGAAAGGCTCTGCCAATTGAGATTTCATTGCAACAGCTTGCATAAGGCCAAGAAAAATGAAACGTTTGTTTCTCATTCTAGACATATTTCACAAAAGGGTGCGGTGACGCGTTTATTTTTTTTTACTCGCAAATTTGTTTTTATTCTTCAGTAAACAAAAAACGTGGAAGAAAGATGACAACAACATAGGACTGCACACCAAGATAAAGCAGTGTTGCTTTATTTTTGTATAGCAAGTTCTGCAGTTTGACTTTTAGTGCAACAATGCACAGTTTTGACATTGTAATATAACGGTGACATATGTGTACAGTTCTGAATGCAATGTTAGAGTTAATTATTTTGTTTACGGTTCTGTTTTATACAGCACTTATGCACAATCGTTGCGTATTTTTGCGTATATGTATCATTCATTTCCTGAGCAGAAAAAAAGGTTGAGCTGGCGGGTCTGAATTGACACGTGCAAGGACGAGAAACACTTTTTACCTTCTCGTGTCTATTTATAGACAGAGAAGGTATTAGAGTTGAAAACCAGTGTGCTGGTGTCAACTTCTACTTCCGTCTGTCAATACTTCCGTCTGTCAAGATCCGTTGACATCATGCCATCGTGATGGGTCATATCATAAACTGGTGGGGGTGTTCATGGTTCAGGTTGAGGTGTAGGAGAACGATCTGTGACAAAAATCAAAAGGGACTTAGCGGCATAGCCACAGTGTTACATGTAAGCCTTTCTCCAAGGTTCTTAGTTGACTACGATCTATTACAGACTACTGAGCTGACGTTAGGGGTACTCACTTTGTGTTTGCTCAGTCTGTGTGCGCCAGCTACATATGCCTCATGGCCTCACATGATATGGGCCTGTTGCAGTATCTGCAGATATGATGATCATATGCCTCTGAGTCTGAAAACGGTCATTGCGTAAGCCTGTCGGCATTTTCCTTGCATTTTTTCTCATTTAATTTTGCAAAATATCGGCGAGTACCTCAATATTTCAAGATAACTCTTTCTTCCCAATCGTTTCCTTGAGTTTCAGAGTCATATGAACGAAAATGAGTGAAAGTTTTAGACAGGAAAATCGGACGTGGACAGTACAATCAGAAGTTTATGTGGAGGAAATAACTAACAAACACTGTTCATGATGCCCGCCCTCTAGAGGCAGACCTTCCTATATGAAGTACCACATTTGATGCTTGTGGAAAGCTTGACCACACAAAGGAGCATTTTAACTTTTAGAAAATGACAAATTGAATAAGAAGGTATTCTGAAAATGTCAAATACTGAGGAAAAATGTGCAAATATTCAAAATAAACAGGTTAACTGACTGGTCAGCTATAAAAAACAATGAAAATGTTTATGATCAAAAGTTTTTGAGATGCGCACATTTTAACAAATACAGAAATTATTAACATTATAAATATAAGACCAAACTATTTTTTCAGGGATGGGATAGGTTGGAAATGAGGGGTGAGAGACAAAGGCACTCCTATTGCTGCATGTGGATGCAGCCATACCATTTCATTTACAGCATACTTATTCACTGTGTTGTGTTCAAGTTCCATACTGTACTGACTGTCATACAAGGATAACATAAGCAAATCAAATCAAATTAGAAAAGGATCAATGCTGTTGTGTGGATTTTGCTGAACATGGCTGATTTTAATATTTCGCCCTACATATTTGGTATCCAGCAAAGGCATATTTTGATGTAAAGTCAAAATTAACACTACATTGCTGACAATATATGTTACCGTTTCTGCATGAACTTTTCTTTTTTAAATTATAGTATAGTAGTACTTCGAACAGATTAACAATTATCGTGATGTCAACCCATGATTTTACATCACAAAGACTGTAATTCTGCCAATTTTTTTATTTTTCAGTCATTTTATAAATTTTGCACTGCACAAGATGATTGAACAAATTGCAATGTTTGAATTTGTAAACTCAAAGAATAAAAATCCTTTGGTCACAGATTAAATTATTTTTTGAAAAGAAATTTACTCTTAAACACTTTTAGCATATATTCTTTACACGGTCATGTATTTCAAGGAAAATATGCCTATTAAAAACAGTAATTTCTTCACTTTCAATATTTTTTGAATACTATGACAATTATCAGCCATGAGGTTTTACAAACACAAGACCAGATAAGCGTTTTTCATCATTTCCACAGGACTCTTGGAAAATCAATCATTAAAAAACAGTTGTAAAAGTGACTTAAATATGATCACTTGGTATACATTTACTTTACATTTAATTTACAGATGCCAGGTTGTGTATTTCACATGCACTCAGGTCAGTAGGGAAGTGCGTCATTACTATTTTGGACTGTTAATTCTTATTTCTGAATTATTTAACTTTTTTTCCACATTGAACTATCTTTAGGCAGTTTATACTTTAGCTTAGAATTTTTTTTGATTGATTATAATCATCTTTTGGGTTCTTTGGGTCCATATCCCAACTCATGCCCCTACATCATCAACTATTTACCAACAACTCCATGCCAACAACCAATTACCTGACCTGGCCACACATTAGAGAAGGTACAGCGTCATTGACGGTATTTTTTTTTCTTGGCCTAACGTCCAAACTTTATGCAGGTGTATGTTCAGCCATGCATTAGTGAGACTTTGAACTTGATTTTTTGGTACAAACTGTAAAACGTTTCTCTGAGTGTTTTTAATCTTGTCTGGCAGCAAGTAGAGTTGTGCACAGTTGACCATTATATCAGCATGTTTCAAGAAGTTAAACAATACAAACTACTTTTCTTATAAAAACATAATGCATGAAAATAGCTCAAAAAAAGCAACTTTGTCCCTTTAACCACTTGAGTGCTGCTATTTTCCCACCAAAATTTTAGTGCACCATTTTACCATTTTTATGAATTTTTCTGTAATTTTTAGCTACTATAGACTATAGTCTATAGAAGCTATTGGGATGGGTATCCGTCCGGCGTCCGTCGTCAGTCTGTATGTATGTATATGTATGTATGTATGTCCGTTTGTGAGGCGTCCGTCCACTCAAATATCTTGAGAACCGCAGTACTTACTGATTCGATATTTGTTGTGTAGATTAAAAATATGATTTTGAGAAACTATTTTTTTTAATTTTTTGATATTGTTGAAAATAGGCAAATTAATGCCAAAAAAGGTGTTTTTGATAAAAAATCTTCTTCTTCATAACCGCTGGTCAGACAGCTTTGTTATTTGGTATACAGGTCCCTAGGGGTAACCCAACTTAGATTTGTTCAAATTGTGATGAAATATGCAAATGTGTATTTTTAAGGAATTTTTTTGTCATTTTTGGTCAAAATTTGACTTGCATTGTATGTAATTCTTGTACTGTATAAACCCTATCAATTCACCCAGAAAAAAATAATATGATTAGCTACTATAGACTATAGTCTATAGAAGCTATTGGGATGGGTATCCGTCCGGCGTCGGTCGTCAGTCTGTATGTATGTATTGGTATGTATGTATGTATGTATGTCCGTTTGTGAGGCGTCCGTCCACTCAAATATCTTGAGAACCGCAGTACTTACTGATTTGATATTTGTTGTGTAGATGAAAAATATGATTTTGAGAAACAATTTTTTTTAATTTTTCGATATTGTTGAAAATAGGCAAATTAATGCCAAAAACGCGTTTTGGTAAAAATCTTCTTCTTCATAACCGCTGGTCAGACAGCTTTGTTATTTGGTATACAGGTCCCTAGGGACAACCCAACTTAGATTTGTTCACATTGTGATGAAATATGCAAATGTGTATTTTAAGGAATTTTTTGGTCATTTTTGGTCAAAATTTGACTTACATTGTATGTAATTCTTGTACTGTATAAACCCTATCAAGTCACCCAGAAAAAATACTTAATATGATTTTAAATAATTGAATATTCATCAAAGCCAAATAATTTTAGTGTAGAATTATCAGAAAGTTCAACTTTTTTTGACAGTTCATAGTGAAATGCTTACCATCTTAGAGGATTAAAACATGTAAAGGCAACTTTCCTGAATCCCAACTTTGACATATTCTGAACCGTCATTTATTGTGCCCTGTATGTTATCTCAAAGAAATTGCTCGTAATAGTTTGTCATGATAGGGTGGTCAAATAAATAGAGATAAAGTTCTAATCTTCATGTATGGTTGACTTGCTGAGGATAAAATAAAATTACTTTTTGAGGAAAAAAATAGAGTGGTCAATTAAAAGAGTGGTCAAAGTGATAGGGTTTGTATGGTAAAGCTGGGCTGTAAGATTCCTCATGTGCTATTTATAGCAATTATGCAATCTGTGTAAACAGTGCAATGAAAGTGTTACATGATTCCTTACAATGCTTTTGATGACCTTGAACTTCTTAAGTTTCAAACATTTGTCTCTTCAGTGTGCTTTCTTAACTTTCTCAACTTAGTCAACAGAACTTACTTACAATGTTAATTTGAAAGTTAAAATGTGCTTGGTTAGGATGAAAATAACCAGCTTAAGATTCTTTATAACCTGACAGATATGCTGTATTTTTATGATGTAAAGCTTGATTTAAGCAAGTCTTGTTTACTTTAAATAGAATGTAATTAACTCTCGTTTATTAGCTACTATAGACTAATATAGTATGTACCATATGTACATGTATGTATGTATGTATGTATGTCCGTTTGTGAGGTGTCCGTCCACTCAAATATCTTGAGAACTGCAGTACTTACTGATTTGATATTTGTTGTGTGGATAAAATATATGATTTTGAGAAACTAATTTTATTAATTTTTTGATATTGTGGTAATATGCAAATTAGCACCAAAAAGGCGTTTTTGGTAAAAAATCTCCTTCATAACCACTGGTCAGACAGCTTTGTTATTTGGTATACAGGTCCCTAGGGATAACCCAACTTAGATTTGTTAAAATTGTGATGAAATATGCAAATCTGTATTTTTACAGAATTTTTTTTTCTATTTTTGGTCAGGCCATCCTGAAATGAGCTATCAAAGATATCCACCTTCTTCATCAATACATGTGTCACAAAAGGTTATTCTCTACATAACACAGCAGAGCTCTGTCAACTGTTGAGTCGCTTGTTTTTCAAAACCGCTGGTCAGACAGCTTTAATATTTGGTTTACAAGTCCCTAGGATGACCTTAGTGAGATAATTTCATACAGTTAGGAAATACTTAATTTTGTATCCATGTCTATAGTAGCTTCAGGGACTTTGGCCCTATGTTTTTGATAATTTTGGACTTAACGGACATCACATTTCATTGGCTACAGTTTGTAATCAAAATTTTGGCAAAAATCTGAGAAAACTTGACCGGGCTATATTTTATGAAGGCAACAAAAATTGACTTTGGCGCTCAAAGGGTTCAGATGGTTAAAATTTGTACCATTGTGATAAGTGTTGTATGCTGCAGTAGGTTTCAATTCGGTGCTACAACTGTATGAGACCGACATATACCGGTACAATTAGCCTCCTTATCACCACTTATTTTTCAAAGTCACTGACTTGTTGATTAGTAAGTAAACCACCAAGGGCTACTCTGTGTGGACTGACAGCTGAACAGTTTATTGCACTTTATATACAATGTAGCTATTTTAGTAACAATTATGGCCGAAAAATGTTTTCTCAGCTAAAACTCTCACACCAATGACGTAAGAATCACCAAATTACAACGATAAATTTGGTAATGAATAGTTTTATTTATGAAGCTACTTACAGCGTAAACTGATTCAAACTTTAATGCAAAATCTTTGAAAGTAATACACACATGGCTGATGAAACTTGGCCTTTGGTAACTTCAGTGGCAGTATATGAGAAATGTTACCAAGTTTGAAATAGCAGCACTTAGTTTTCATACCGATTGTGTATCATAATGACTGTTTCAATTTTTTTTTAGAATTAAATACATAAACATATTCAAGTGAGAACAAAAGCTGTGGTTCACCAGCAAAAACGAAGCAGAATTGGAATCACAAATCATTATTGTTAATAGCTGGCGTATTGGATGGAAATATCAAGACTGATTCGCTAATCATGATTATGGTCGTGTCAATTGAACACACCACCAGTGTGAGGTGCGTAAGTTCAATGTCAACCACGAGAAACTGAGGAGTCAGACGTTTATTGAACAATCATCATAACCAACACTTTCCAGATGAACACAAATTTGGGTACATTCCAACCAAACTTTCTGAGAACATCAAATCCAAACTCTCCAACCAAACATGAGCAAATTTTACCACTGGTCATCTGAACAGCTATAGAATCACTTTGTATTTGTCTGAAAGTATTTTTCAAAATGCCAGACATTAAAGTAGCATGCGCCTCAAAGTGAAAAGACTTCAAACCCCCCCCCTCCCCAAGAAACTTTCAACAATTACCTTGAAAATGGTTTTTCATTGTGCAAATTTTGGTAACAGAGAAATTTACAAATATTAAAATATTCAAAATGGCAGTCGTCCTTTATGGGAAAAATAAAATTTCCAATCATCACAATAACAAGGCTGGGAAATCGTACAAACTCCAAGGGAGCTGAAAATGAGGGCTGATGGGAACTCTGTGAACAATAGACACAACTAAATACTGAATTATGAGGAATCTGATCAAAGAAAATAGACCGACACAGATTCCCTATACATTGGTCACTGGGAATATTGTCAAACTTAATGTACACTGGAGGGATCTTATAATATACTGGAAAAGATTGTAAAGAAACATACTAAAATGCAAGTAAGTGCTGTAACACCCACAGGATTTTGGAACATTTTTGTTTCCATATAGTTATTTCTGTAAACTTCAAATAAATACAGTTAAATGTGTCTACAAAGTAAAATTGTCTTTAGTCCAGTGAAACACTGAACAGTCAACATCACAACAAATTTGCTTATGTTTTAAATGTCAGAATTAGATTTCTGTTTTTCTTGTTTTTGTAGGTGTCAATTTATTTACATAAATTGACACCTACAAAAACAAAATTTGTCTTCATTCTTGACTTTATACTCGGAACAAAGTAGAAAATGGATTTCCAGAGTATTTCTTCATTTTCCAAATGAGATACAAAAGCATGTTTCTGGTTGTTCTTTCTGTCCAATCATCTGCCCCTACAACTTCACATTATGGAAAGAAGGGTATAAAATTAGCATATTAATGCAAAATTTGCATATTCTAATATCATAAGCTCTTCTTTGCTCACGTCAATGTCTGCCACCAAGACAGGGTTGTGTCAACTCAACAGTTTTACCACACTCAAACTATGTTTGTCATTTGTCAATCTACCTTTTTTGGTAGAATGTTCCTCAGTTTTTTTGAAATATTGAAATTTTTACAATCCTTATCTAGCGTGCTGCTTCTGTGGACTTGGTTTGAAACCTGTGGAGCAAACAAGAGTCTTTCCGGTCTTCATTTTTTTGGTGAAAACCAGGAATTTCACTTTTTCCTGTAGAGTTAATTAATCTAGCATGGGAGGCCATTTTGAATTTCAAATATCAGTTGTTAAGTTTAAAACTAGTGAGAATAAATTCTCTCAACCTAAATTTTGCATTATGACAATTGATTCACATTCTTGCTTATCAATTGACTATCAGTTTTGAGGCGCAAACTACCTTAAACAATTCTATCTGAAAAAATCCATAAAGGACTTCAAACAATCTACACATTATCATGGTTGAGAAAAAGAATTGTTTAGCATGGAACAAATTACAGAACAATAACAGTAAACTTTAACATAGCTTGTCTAAAAACTTTATGATAAATTAATTAAAATGTTTACATTGATAATAACTTTCTCATGCAGTTAGGTTACAAAACAGTAAAAATGAACAAGTTAAAGCTATTATGATAACAGTAAACTTTTTATTTGTTTAGTTGTATGTTCAACTCTGCAAATATGACAGGTTTTGTGTTACAATGTTAACAGATTTTCAATAAGAATTTTAACACTTAAATTGTATGTCTAATAAAATATAACACATGTTCCTCTACACTTTGAGAATGTTCTCTGTAATATGTGTAGCCTGCAAATTTGACCTGTGTAGCCTGCAAATTTGACCTTTGAACTCATCAAGAGAGCAGCTGCACTCAACGAAAACGATGATTTAGAAATGAACAGATCATGATTAATGTATGGCGTAGCACAGTATGTGAAGTAGGTACGAATACACTCAAATCATGGCTTCCAAATGTTAGATGTGCCAACAGATTATGTACTTCTGAATGTACGCAATAGGTGTTGTACAGAGTTTGGAACAACAGGGCAGGCCGATTTACATAACAATGCATAATTTGCTTATTTTGTTGTGAAAATGTATTCTTAATAGCATGGTTATAAACACATGAATAGATTGCTTACAAAAAAGGGGTGGCCTGCCCCTCAATATCCCCCTTGTGGAGAACACTGATATTACATTATACAAGAGACTGTGGTGGGACTGAGGTCATCAGTACTGGCCTACCCCTTCCACAACTATAGTGTGGTACAATCTCATTCTTTCAGTAGGTTGGGTGGATCGATTCACAGGAAAATAGGGGTGAAATGGTTGCATGGAATTCACTCTTACATGAAGACTAAAAATTTGTTAGCTTAATAAAAGCTGGCAGTTTGATTGACAAACGTACTGTCCTCCTTTACTTGGTCTGCATTACCCATTTCTCAATGGACCGGTCCATCAGACACACTCTGTGACTGAAGTGGTGGGACTAGTGAGGCTGGCTGTAAAAACTGTATCACTGTGAATTGATGGTAAAGTTGTAGACAAGGAACTTTGCCGTGCCGGTGTACTTTGTGGCAAAGATCTTCCCATCAGGGGTCGGATCGGAGAAGGCGATGTCGTCATTGCTGAGGGTGTACCCATAGGTGTAATGGCATCTGAAAGTAAAATACAACCAATACAGGAATTAAGGTAAAATTCACAATAGGGACAGATATTCAGACTCTCAAAGTTTCACAGTAGTTTTTAGGTCTACCACCTGTGGGGGCTCAATTTTGAAGCTCAAGGAGTAAATGGTTTTTTCACCCAGCTTATTTCTAATGAAAATCGAAAATATATGTTATCTCAATAAAGTTAACATGGGGATGGCAACCACTTCGAATTTCAAATGGCGGGATTCCCGGATATGTTTGGTAATTTGAATTTCTGGTACTAAATTTCACAATGTGACCCCTGATTTTTATCACTGATTTTGGAAGGAAATGTTTGAAGTTTTCTTGCGGAAACTTTGAGCAAAAGTTTATCTTTCAATTTAGAGACAAGCACTACCTTGGTAGAGATCTAGAGTAATATTCACATGTGACGGTGATAGACTGAACACTGCCCTCAGTGTGCTAGTCAATGCCCTACTGCTACCTGCCCTTTTTTGCTGGTTTTGTACACATTGTTAAAGCTACAACATTTTTGATCATGTCTCACTGTGACTTTGGTCAACTTACAGTTTATCAAAATCACTGTCTTTTTTTTTTGCATTTACAAGGTATTAAATGTCTGACATATGCTGCATGTTTGCAGGAGTACATCTAATGTAAATATAGACCTGAAACTGTGTCACACTTTCAGTGTTCGTGCTAAGATTTTTTCACAAATTAGCCATGGTTTGCTGGTGTGGCTAATTCATGCCAAAAACTATTAGCCACAGCAAAAATTGACTAGCCACATAATTTATATATTACACAAAACACAAGATGTGCAACTGATGTGACTCTGTTATTCAAAGTAAACAATTTGGACGTCACTGGAACATTTCTTAACATTCATGAGCAAATCATTTTTGAATCACTAACTCACTAGTCCCCAGGCTAAAAGGCAAAAAATTGCTAGCCCAGCCTGTTTCAACTGGCCTGCCTGTGACTTGTGGTTTCACTGCCTGCTCTCCAGCTGCAAAATGTGAGGGAAAAATTGCGTCTGACATGAAGATTTTTTCCTAAATTTACGAAACTTGTGTACCAAAAACTATAGCAAAATACCACAGACTTTTTTCTCCTTGTCTTTGAAGATACGAATCAGTTATTTTATTAGCGTAGAGCATGACCGTTTATACATGATATGACTATACTATACTTTTGTGCTTTCCTACAAACTCAGGAGCTCAATGTCGAGCTGTCCGATGGTGGTTGACTCCATGCACGTTTGTATTAAAAAGCACAGACGGTCATGATGAGCGCACTATTTGTTGAAAGGGTAAGGAAATATCACGAACGTTTACAAACCCATTACGTTTGATAAGATTACCTTACTGATGAAAGAAAGCAATAGAGGATAACAAAGTAATGGAGAATGGAAGTTCAAGTGACGGAACTGCGAGTAAAACCAAACCTATTTGCGGTATTTTTAATCGTCGGTCCCTCTCCCCTAATAGAAGAGTCCTTTTTTGATGTCATATCCGCCATACATGGCAGTCTGGTTATCTCAATGTCGCGATGGACGCTTATTTTCTTTCTTGACAAGCAAGATTTCATCTGTCACAGCACGATCCAAATGATGATCCTTTTATTTGAGGAATTTCACTGATGACTACAACAAATTTCACTGCTATATTGTTTATTTTTATCGTTGAAAGGTCTGTGTTTTTGCGTGCTGCTACGGCCTAATCACAGTGCATATATGTACCAGATGTACTAGACCCACATCAGTTGAATTTTTACGTATGACCTTGACATCAAATCGTATGGATTGTTTGTCTTTTTTCCAAGATTAAATTCAAGCTTTAATTTCTTAGAAATTCGTCTTCTTCATCCCAGAATTGCATACGTTCTTTGAAATCAAACTTGGCTGAGGAATTTTATGTCAGTTACATAGGCTCGGAAACGTCCATCTCTGTGTTCATTTTTCTGCAGGCAATGTGTTTCTACATGTCGTTTGTCCCCGATCCACTTTGCTACCCTCCTCAGCTGTCTCCTACATTACGCTAGTCCATCGGGCTAATAGAGGTACCAAAAATTACTTGCCTGGTGGTAAAAACTGCTAGCTCGTGAGTTCGGGGTAGTGATTTGCTCACTCCTATAAAATATATATTCCTATTCTGGTGAACAGAGTATTCGGGTCGCTTCCAGCACCCGGAAGTAATAGTGCAGAGGCGGTCGTAGTTGAGTGATTGATCCGACCATGGAGGTAGAACCTCCATGATCCGACGATATGTCCAAAAAATTTTGGGGGCGAAAAATTCAATTCGCAAGCGTGGCTGATGACATTCAAAAATTTTTCGACAAATGAGAGTTTTATTTGCATTTGCAAGTGTGGCGAGCGCTAGCGCGAACACAGACTTTTAACAATGACAGGGTCCATGCACTCAAAAACACATAAAATTCACGGACTTGCAAGGAATTTTCAGCAATTTTCAAGGACCTTTTCAGATCCAAAATCCATTTTCTATATTACTGTATCTATTTCACCATATATTTTTTACATGTAATGTAGTTGATATCAAGACTGATTATCTTGTTATTTTTGCAAATTGTGTGTGAATTATCAATTTTTCAGGACTTTCCAGGACTCAATTTCATTTTCAAGCACTTTCAGGTGTGTACAGAGCCTGTAATAACCAAATACTGTACGAGAAAATTTTGCTAGCTGTCATGGCAAGTTTGACAAAGACGGCATAACAAACTAGCCAAACAAAGTGTAAATCCAGTCTGACAAAACCATTTACTTACTTCAAGCAGTCTACCAGTCTGGAAGCAATCTTCTTCCGTCTCATTTTGCCCCAGACCCAAATCCTACTGATGCCACAAATCACAGCCACTGGTTCATTGCTGCAGCACCACGCCCTCTTCCTGTCTTCAAGACTGTCTTCCGCGTCGCTCTGGTCATTGTCAGTCAAGACTCTGTAACCCTGGCGATTGGAAAATGAAAGGCAAATGTTTCAGTATATATCATAAATGAAGTATGGACATGGTGGGTTTATTTGCTACTACATCACAAGAAGAAGACAGGGACACTCTAAACAGTATCTTCTTTAATTTTAAAATACCTAATGAATATTTAAATCAATTGAGCATTATCTTGAAATCAGGAATATGTTCATCTGTGAAGTTCCTTGAGTAAGAGAGAAGATGCTTGAGTTTGTGTGACATTTCCAACCGGCATAGAGGGCGCTCTGACTATTGATGTGAATTCTCCAGTAAGGATGTTAATTTTTGATAGGGATGTACAATGTACTTGCAGATGGTACCTGGTCCAAATGTTCAGCTTCACTAAGGCAGTGACTGCCTGTAATATTATAAAACCACATGTGTACATGGTATTAAAATTTCCACAGATGGCATACACTACTGTCCCCTTGCCCACCAATGACCTGTTACAAAATATTTTCATATCAATGATCCTGTGTACATCCATATTCCATGGGACAAAATAGGAAGATACAAATCCCTCAATGGGCTTTGACTGCTATCAGACTATGAATAGCACACAGCATGTTTCACGATTGACCTGACTCATTCACTTACATTCACAAACTAACAATTTCCTGACTGAAATAGTGGGGAACAACGTATCTCGCACTTGGTTCAAACTGGTTCATTTCCACAAACAGCATCTATGCAGACAAAACAGCCACTCCATGGCAAAAATCGTTTGCGACACCACAAAACCCTGTGGAAAAAACAAATGTTGAAGCACATCTACCATAGAGGGCGCTAGCAAGCTGTTTCTTACCTTGCTGATTTTCTCTGCAATACAACATCCGACCACTTTCTTCTCATTGGAAATAAACAGAAAAGCCTGAAAAAAAACATTTTAAATTCAAAAATCCAATCAGAATTTATTGCATCAGCGTGAGGCAGATGTAACTGACATGTCAATCTTGTCAAAATGACTTCAAATGATTACTTCAAAAGGTTAAAATTCAAGCACCGATCATTATTGAACATTTACACGAACCTGTTTGACATTCATATTATAATTGCTACTATATATAGAATTAATGTTGCCTGGTACAGTTGTCAAATACAGAAATTTGTAGACACAACCTTCTTGCATTGGCATGACGAACCGTTTATGAAAAGATACAAAATGTATGCAATACAATTATTTCTTCTTTTTTTTTCTAATTATAAAATGTTTATTCTGCAGTTGAACACGGCATTCAACTTGCAAACAACACAACAGGGACCAAGCAATCTGTACACAATTATTGATTGGCAGCTTGGAACTGTACCATCTTAAAGTGTGAGTCCCGCCACATTTTGAGGCTTTTTTCGTTGATTTGAGGCCTATACTCTAGTTCTGGTTGTCAATGAAATTGGTATTAATAAAACAAACATATACACACAAACTGAAGCTTCTTTGAGCGGTTTTTAGAGGTTGTATTGTGTTATTTGATGAAAACAGGGGAAAGTTGCACGTTTTGATTTCAATCATGGGGACATTTTCTGGAAATTGCCGAGCTCGCCCCGTTTTGGCGAAAGTAGCTGTGACGTCACTAATAGAACTTGCGATGGCGACTTAGCCTGCATTGACTATGGTGATAGTGATAATTCATGAAGTGACGGCAGTGCAACTGAGAATGTCATCGTCACAGAAGATATGACAAAGCTGTTCAGAATTTACAGGCCTGCAGATTTTATCAGGCGGACCTTAACCTAACTAGAACATGAGTGGAACTCTTGTTGATCATCTATGACGAGCCCACCACAGTCAAACACACCAGTGCACTACCGTACACACAACCGCAAGCTACCAAAATATGAAGGAAGTATGGAGTTGCCATCCACCCTCATTATTACTTCTCAACATAAATTGCCTCATTCAAAATCTGTATACAAAAATTTGAATTACACCTTGACGTTTGTAGATAAATGTAGTAGAGATCAAGTTGAAAATTGTCCATCGTTTAACACACATCTTTCTGATCCACAGCTGGAAGTGTAACTGGCAGACGGTCACATTAGTATAATCAAAGTGAGACTTGAGTGGACACCGTGGGTCATCAGTATGTATTAGGGAGATGGTGCAGTGGCAAAGAATGTGAAATTTTCAGAAGAGTCACTTTCAGAATGTGCTTAGGAATACAATTCAGAATAACATTCAGACACTCACTATGTGAGATAATATTCTGTATATTCCAGAAGAGTCCTTTCAGAATGTGCTTTGGAATACAATTCAGAATAATATTCAGACACTCACTATGTGAGATAATATTCTGTATAGAAGAAACAAGTCATTGACATGACATAGTCCCCACTTGTAATAGGAGTATTAGTCTTGATGGGGCAGGGAAATGAGGTCATTAAGAAGTATCACTGGAGTGTATATGTTCAGATCTATGGACACATAGGTCTATGTCATTGTTCCCAATTTGAAACAAGAGGCATGTCTAAGTTATGATTCTAAATCGGGAAAAAAGATCAGACCTTTAGCTGTATTGACCAGCCAAGAAATACATATGTGCATAATAAATGAGGTACAAGATGTGACATCTTAAGGTCTACTATCCTATCAAAATTGAAGCGTAAAGAACTTGTGGTTACTGAGTTATGCATATATATTCATATTCAAGGTCAAAGGTCATCAAGGTCACGTGACATTTTGAAAAAAAACCCATTGTATTGCTAATTAATCCATATATGCCAAAATTCAGACCTCTAGCTCTATTGGCTTGCCCACAATTATATATGGGCATAATTAACTAGGTAAAGCATGTGTTGTCATAAGGTCTCCCATCCTACTAAATATAAAGGACATAGCACTTGTGGTTACTTATTTATTGACATAATCGTGTATTTTACGTAAAAGGTTATCGAGGTCACATGACATTTTGTCAAAAAATTTCTATCCTATAGTCTGTCCCTATATACTAAAAATCATACATTTACCTCTATTGGCTTGCTCAAAATTAGATATGCACATAATTAATGAGGTACAATATGTGGCGTCATAAGGTGTCCCATCATACCAAATATGAAGGGTGTAGCACTTGTGGTTCCTGAGTTTTGGACAAATATGTATATTTGAGGTCAAAGGTCACCGAGGTCACGTGACATTTTGTCAAAATAATTGTATTGCTAAGTTATCCCTATATACCAAAAATCAGACCTCTAGCTCTATTGGCTCGCTCAAAATTAGATATGTGCATAATTAATGAGGTACAATATGTGGCGTCATAAGGTGTCCCATCATACCAAATATGAAGAGTGTAGCACTTGTGGTTACTGAGTTATGCACAAATATGTACATTTGAGGTCAAAGGTAATTGAAGTCACGTGACATTTTGTCAAAAAAATAGCATTGCTAAGTTATCCGTACATACCAAATCAGACCTCTGGCTATATTGGCTCGCTCAAAATTAGATATGCACATAATTAATGAGGAACAATATGTGGCGTCATAAGGTGTCCCATCATACCAAATATGAAGGGTGTAGCATTAGTGATTACTGAGTTATGGACAAATATGTATATTTGAGGTCAAAGGTCACCAAGGTCACATGACATTTTGCCAAAAAAATTGTATTGCTAAGTTATCCATATATACCAAAAATCAGACCTCTAGCTCTATTGGCTTGCTCAAAATTAGATATGCACATAATTAATGAGGTACAATATGTGGCATCATAGGGTGTCCCATCATACCATATATGAAAGGTTTAGCACTTGTGGTTACCGAGTTATGGACAAATATGTATATTGAGGTCAAAGGTCACGTGACATTTTGTCAAAGCGTCTGAGATATCTGCGTGTGAACGGATGGACTCACATGGATGGACTGACGGACTGACATGACCCAATCTATGAGCCCCATGGACTTTATCTGTGGGGACTAAAAACTGTGTCACTGCATCCTTTTTGCAATATGAATACGATGAGAAACTAAATTTTTATTTTTCTTGGCCTTATACATGGGAGTCTATGGACTGCCTTATACATGGGAGTCTATGGACTTCCTTATACATGGGAGTCTATGGACTGCCTTAAACATGGGAGTCTATGGATTGCCTTATACATGGGAGTCTATGGATTGCCTTATACATGGGAGTCTATGGATTGCCTTATACATGGGAGTCTATGGATTGCCTTATACATGGGAGTCTATGGACTTGCCTTATACAGGGGAGTCTATGGAGGCGAAAACTAAAAAGTCCTCTGACACGGCCAAATTTGATCACATTGTGAAACAAATCAAGGTGCATCTGTATGAGGTAGAGTACTATCCTTTTACCAAGTTTGAACGAAATCGCTCCAGGCGTCTCTGAGATATCTGCGTGAACGAAAAAAAGTCATAAAATATGCAAATGAGCAATTAATTAATAAGCCACACCCACCAAAATCTAATCAGATCTAAGTCTCATCATGATAATACCAAATACCAAATTGCATGACATTGGACCTAAGGGTTCTTAAGTTATGAGTGGAACAAAATCTGTCTACGGACGGACGGACGGACGGACGGACAGACGGACACACACACACAGACATTGTGGCGACATAGGACACCTTTGGTGCTTCGCACCACGGTGTCCAAAAACCAAAGTAGTATCTCACCGCAAAATGTTCAGTTTGGCGTTATAAACCTTCACATGTGACCGTGAAGACATGTCTAGCCAAATTCTCGGGAAGAGATAAATTAAAATTGACATGATGTAAATATCGGGCACACTGGCACCCGAGGCCGGGCGGCTCAGCTGGCCATTTCTGTGACGGAGTGATCAGCTACGCTTCCGCAGGTTTTTTCTTGATTAAGTGTCAGCGATATAAAGCACAGTCTTCATTGTTTCATGACTGCGAAATTCTCAAAGAAGCTAAAATATTTTAGGGGAGACTTAGTCGGGCAGAAGGGAACAGATGACGACAACGCAACTGCTTTGTCAACAGTATGAAACTTCTTCGCTACACGTTGTGTCACTGTTACTGGCAGCGCCGTGCTGTATTATACACAACCTATCGTTCAGTCTCGCAAAGAGTCAGTCAATCACTACGTAAACTTTTTAGGAATAAGTTAGATATCTCCCAACGTTACTAATTATAGAGTCACACATACATGAGATGTAGTACTTGTATTTTTTTATTTACAATCACTTTCGTAAAGCAGCTGAATCGGCGTTCAGTCCTGGTGGATGTAAACACGGTCATACTTCTCCGGCCCCTGCATCCCCTCGACATGTTTTGGGCAACCTGTCGCAGTCTTGCTGCTGTTCTCGCTCTTGTCCACAGTTGATGATGATACACGCGAACGCTTTCTGGTGACAATGGTCATACTGGTACGGCATTGCGATCACATAATCGGTGTAGTAGCTCCAGGAATTAAATTTTATCTTACCGTACATCTGGCTTCCGAACCGTGTGTATTCGACGCGAAGTCACAAGGCCAAGGCATGCGAGGCACTCGAAAATGTGCACCGCAGAAAACGCTTTTCTTAATGCCTCTTTTCCGACCCTTTTTGTAATTTTGGGCAAATACGGCATCCTAAATACAGTTGATGTTAAGGTAGTGACTCAGTTTCGTTGACACATATTTTCAATCAAAAGTTTCACATAGAAAACAGGGTCTCACACCCAACATGTGGTACATTTTCTAATAGGTCTATATTTGAAGAAGGTAAAAATTTTGTTTAGTTGTCAAAACATGCATTGGTATATTTGTTTAAGTCAAAAACATGTGATTTTGAATTTTTTCACTTAAAAGAGTATAAGTAAGAATTGGCAGCACCCCTAAGTGATCTGTTAACGGCACTAGACAGCTGGATATACAGGGGGAAAAACCGTGTTTTGGATTTTTGAAATTCGCTTTTGTTTCTGCACAGTGAGCCTTCGAAGTGTGAACTGTCGGATTTTCGCATAAATTATCGGCTTTTGTTCACGTTTGTCAAGTTATCGTCACTTCAGGGGGGTTTATCAAAAATCTAAGACACGGTTTTTTCAGGTCTATTCATGAAGTGTTAGCATGCGAAGAATCGGGGAAATCCGCCCACGCGTCGCCGACTTACACTCATTTGAAGGTGTGCATACATAGCAAAAATCGGAACTGAGAAAATCGACGATTTGTGTAAACGTCCCATTTTTCACACAAAATCGCCGAAAAAAGTCGGATTTTTGTGCGTTTTAAAAAAAATTATTCGATCTGGGTCTAGGTTAAATATTGGGCATCAGGTTAGAGAATTTCTGACAAGTCCTAAACATTAGTTCGCCTAAAAATGATGAAAATTGTGCGTAGAAACGTGAGGCTGGTCAGCGTAAGCGGTGGGTACTATTTACACGATAAACACTAGAAAGATAATTCAGGGCATAATCTGTTTGTCAAATACGTATCTAGCTTATAATTATATTAACTGTACACTGTTTGGTAACGGTTAGAGTCTGGTTACAAGACGAGAAAAGTTTAAAAAAATCATACAGCCGGAATGGTTTACAGGTCTGCGTTCTGCCGACGACGCGCGCTCGCTCTCTCGCAAGCGCTCGACTTCCGGTCTCACAGCCCGTAATTTATGCACGTACCAAGTGTGAAATGGTTGCCCAGTTCATTTTAGTGCCGATTTTGTGCCTATAGTACAAGACGTCACTTCCCGGCGTCACTTGCTTGCTTGCTTGCTTTCGGAGATGAGACGACCAACTCTCGATGCTCTAAAAAATTCTGTAGTTGAGAAGTTCAAGGAATGCGGGAAAGTCGCACTTGTTTTTGTGGTTTTCACATGTGATCTGCTGCAGTCCTTGCTCACCATAAAAAATGACCGGGTTTTCGTGCGCTATTTCGCTTTCCACTGTGACATGTACTATTATGGCCTCGGGTATGAAACCAAAATCAACTTCAGTTACACGTAAAGCGATTCTTCATGACTTAAAATAAACGACTGAGGCGATACTCGACAGATTCACTCATTGTAAAATTGAAACGGCGACATATCGCGACACCCAGCGACACTCTCTTGACCACAGATAGAAATTGACCGGCAACGATCGTGAAGCGACGTTTCGCGTACGTTGCTGTGCTCTAGACCGACATAACAGTGTCGGATTGACAAATTGGACAAACCATGCTTCCTACATCCATGGACAAACTAAGTCCAAGATATGGGCTGCTGTATATAACCATATTTTCCAGTGAAGATTAAATAGATTCTCTTTGGACGGCAGTGTAATCTATTCTTGACCGCGGACATCCGGGAACTTGCGGGTTTTCACGTCATTTTTGCGTCACACTGCCGTGAGAACAAAATATTGAAGTGTAGATTTTACAACCTTTACACCAGTATTCAAAGTTTCAACATTATGTCGATGATAAACACCAAGTTCTGTCCTTTGTCACATAATTTCAGCATTGTTCACTGTCCTGTATAGCCTCACTCGCGTGCGTGAGGTGAAAGTGACGTCACTCCGCGGTCAAGAATAGCCCGGCGTACGATGCTATGTGTTCCGCTACAGCTAATCGCCTAGCGCCTCGCTCACCACAACCCTGCAAAGACCCGTACGTAGGGTCGGTGACTTCAAATCCATTTTGGGACTTGACGTAAAAAGCCAAATTACTGTCGAAATTCAGCGTTCTTGGGCCCAAGTCGTATCCCTGCCTACCTCAGCTACTCGATCGCTTCAAAAAATGCAAGTCTTTTATTCACTTTTCGTAAATAACCGTCGATGTCGGCAACTCTCTCGCTAGCCCTGTGTACGATGCTGTGTGTTAGCTGTAGCGGCTAACACACAACATCGCGTCCATCAGCTTTCCATTTTGCTTCAGCTTCGGCCCCCGTTTGCGTTTTCTACACTGCTTATACTGCCGGCAGTCATCAGTCATGTTGGATAGCGTCTCTTATGAAGACGTGCGCGCATGCGCAACATGGTGCGTAAAAATTTACATAATCTCCTCAAGGTATAACGATAACGCTGACAGTAATCCGGACCGTTAAAACAAAAAGAAAATAATATCTCGCGCAGTGGTTAGAAGGCCGTGTTTTCACTAAAATTTAAGACATTTTCCAGTACAATGTTACCTCACAGTTTTCTCTAATAAAAAGATCATATTTCAGGGGTTCAGAATATGAAATAATCACAAAATCGCTAAAATTTACAAAGGAACCTTAGTCACTACCTTAAACTGGCAATGGCTGCGGTTACTTTCAGCCACCAAAAGGGTAACTTCTCCAGGGCTCCCGCTACCCGATCGCCAATTAGCCAAATGCGAAAGAAAGTTAAAAATGGCTACAAAAATTCCAGTTTGGCGAACATAGTGGCTAATGAATTTTTCCTGCCCAGGTGCCACCTCAACAAAAAACTACAGCTAACAATAAAAAAGTTGTGAGATGTTGAAACAGTTTACTCTCCTTCCTACAAAGTTGCAATGTATTGAAACAGTTTACTCTCCTTTCTACAAAGTTACAAATTCCCTGGTACGTGGAGCAGACATTGTTGCTGTTCCGTCTGCGGTACATAGAGGCTTTGTTTTGCCTCCGTGAGTCCCGTTCGTCTATCTAGAAGTTTTACCTACTTTGCTAGAATCAAAATTTGGCCTGCAACTACTCAGTTTGATAGTAAAAACCGTAATTTAAAAGGGAAATTTCACAAACGGAGCAATAATACAAAGGAAGAGGAGAAAAACTGAGGTTTTCTGAAAGGTCAAGTCTAGGTCATCTCATCATGTGATGTCATGCATGAAGACCCCTTAAGTGTACAATTATGGTTCAAAAGAGCCACCTAGGGTGGTCCAATAGGTAAAAGGTAATTTTGGTGTCTTCCAATTTAAATGGCATTCAGCTTGACTGTCAGTTTTAAATTAAATTTATTAAGAGTCATTGGAAATGGATATTGTCAACAGTAATTGCAGTAAGCAACAATTCATTAAAATTGTTAATTCGGTCTATTTCAAACTGCTGTAACCTATACAAGAATTATGTGATTCTGAATTATTTTAATATTTTTGCAGATTCGACCAGTTTAATGATGTAGAAGTAAACATCACCAGACATTTCTTTATGATATCAAAATATCAAGTGAAAATATATCTGTGTTACAATGATATCATAATCATTAAAACAATGTAATATACTCTCAAACAGTGAGTAATTTAAATAACATATATCATTGTGTCTTGTTTTACAAGAGTTGTGTTTGGCAAAACCTTTGGTCTCAAGAAAATACTCATACTCAAAATACTATTCAGCCTGCTTGATCACAACTATGACATACAAGTAACACTGGGGCCAATCATATGTACACTGCCAGTGTGCTACTAAATGCTTTCTCCTGCACCATGTTTTTTATTCTTGTGGCTAAAACATTTGGTTATGGAAGACTGCATAAATTTGACGCATGAGAGGCTTGTAGCTTATGACAAGCTATCATACTGTGAACACTAAATGAATGCCGCAGAAATGTTCTGTACCTGTTGTAATATACACTTCACTTTGCTACCAGATTTTTAGAATTCAATCGATACCTTATTTTATTCTGGTGGTAAAAGTTTACCATCTGAAATGAAAAAGTATTTCTATCCTGGAAATGCCATAAAAACACAGATTGTTCAATACAAACTGAACAAATATTTGTTTAATGTAAAAACTATCAGAAACATACAAAACATCTCGATTTGTAAAATTAGGAACTCCTGAATGCGGAGAAAGCTGTAATTGCCACGCTTAATTGAGATCATAAACTGGCTAAAAGTTGCTCAAAGTGGCTACAAGATTTTTGATTTGGCTAATCAGTTGGCTAATCATTTTGGTGACTTAGGGGGAGCCCTGCTTCTCACCATGTTGAAGCCACAGCGGTAAGCATTCGCTATGGCCGTGGTGAACACACTCACTCGTACGTTCAATTAGTTACGTCATTTCCGGTGGCAATGCCCGTGAATTCCGAAACGACCGAATGACAGTCAACTTCAAAGTCGCACAACATATTGCATTTTTATAATATTTAACCGTGTCGTTTCATTGGGGTGATGCATTTATTTGATAAAGTAGGGATGGCAAAATCATATAGCATGGCTCATTTTAAGTAAAATTAACGTTGAATTTATGCGGGACCATACACTTTAAGGTTCCAAGACAAGAAAATGACCTTTTTAATCAAACAGTCCCTAGTGGTTAATAAGCTCAGAACATTTTCTGAAAGTTAGATGTAGGGGAACATTTCGGTAACCACAGTGTCACCATTGTTTACATAACTATCACGTGACAGGTAATTTGCATAACCTTTCAAAAATCAGTTTTCCCTATGTTTGTCTCAATACTTCAAAACTTCTGACTCTAACTTGCTTCAATGCAAGCTGCTACGATGCTCTTCCAAAGTGTGTCTAAATTTTTTGCATCTTGCTTTTGTTTGTTTTTTGGAGCACAATTAAAAGAAATCAAGAAGGATTAAATTCACTACTCTGGAAGTTTTTCTGGCATAAAAATGTGTTTAAGAAGGTTTTAAAAATTCTGAGACATATTTGGATGATCCTTAGGACAGCTTGCACTCACACAAATTTCAGCTACATATCTCAAAGCATTGAAACAAAACATAGGGAAAACAGATTTTTGAAAGGTTATGTAAATTACCTGTCGAGTGATAGTTATGTAAACAGTGGTGACACAATGATAACCAAAGTGTTTCCTATTATCTGGGTTTTCCAAAAATGTACAATTTTGGGGGGTTCTGAGCTTGTTAACCTCTAGAGAATTGTTAGCTTAAAAAGTCAATTTCTTGTCTAGGAACCTTAAGCTATTTTGTATTTTCAACACCAATAACCTACAACTGGAAACCAATTGCCTACCTTGCTATCATTATCATGAGTCGTGCTTCCTTGTAGGAAGCCCAGTTCAGTATCTACAAGTTCTCTGACATCTTCAACCTGTGAAGTCAAACACATTATAGATCATTTACGATGTAAACCCTTTCACCACTATGGTTTAGCCCAAACCAGTTGTTATCAATGGTTATTGTGCAATTGCTTACAAGGGCGAACAGGCTAAATATCTCATGGCTTGTCTGTCATTTGCCTTTTACTCGTGACATTTTATCAAATGCACAAAGTTGCTCTTTATTGATTTTTTTATGATATCAAGACAACAATGGAATATTTGCATGAAGTCACTCAATGTACAAAATGATGATAGTACATTACTGAATTGTGTCAAAAATTATCACTTTGCTGAATGCAAACAGGTAATTTTGTTTTGTGACTTCTAGACAAAATGGATTTTTCGAAATTCCTATTCCGATTTGCTTTCAACTGACAAATTAACATTACACCAATGTACAGGAGAGATATCTTCATCCATATGAAAGGCACACCACAATTAAGATTTCATTAAAATAGCTCGCATGAGATCAAAACTACACATAGCAGTGTATATTCAGCCATGCATGGTGAGACTTGTACACTCAAATTTTTGAACTTGATTTTTGGTACAGACTGTAAAATGTTTCATTGAATATTTAATCTTGTCTGGTTGCAAGCAGAGTTGAGGTTGTGCATAGTTGAAAAGTATTTCAGCATGTTTCAAGAAGTCAAACAACACAAACTACTTTTTGTATCAAACAAAATTCATGAAAAAGAGCTAAAAAAAAGCGAATCTGACCATCTAAATGCCTTTTGAAAATCATAATTTAATACACTATTTCCTCAACTTTATAGAAATAAGCTCACAAATAGACTGCAAATACGTCATTTTACCTTCTTCAATGCGTATTTGGGATCATCTGAAGTGATCACAATTATACGGCCATCATGGAAATCTTGCAGTACATGCTCTTTCTTCCAGCCCTGGATGTATGAGATTTATTGAAAATGAAAAATATCAAATAATGGATGAGCAACCTTTTTACATGTATATTAATTATGCAAGTGTCTGTGCTCATGAACTTGAACTTGCTTTATGAGGGTCAAATGAACAAAATCTGTTCACACTGAAGCAGTCCCAGTGACATTCAAATGAAAAATACATGTTGGTAGACTGAAGAAACAGACCAGCAAACCCAAATGCACATGCACAGCATAAAAGAGAAAAATCTATGAGTATAAAACAGTCTAATGAAAACCTCTAATGACACTGAAAAACTTTTACATTTTCTCAAGAGCACAAACAGAAATCAATAGGTGAGCTAAGAGTTAGGGACAAAAAATTTGAAAAAAAATTGACAATATCAGTCATATATAGCTGCTTATATCATTTTTAATGATTTCCTTTGATAATCCAGTGTAAAAATTAAATAAAGACATTTTCTATTAAAGGTAGAATGTGCCTCAGAGATAGAAATTCAGACGTAAATTTTTCCAATACTTTTCTGACCTACAGCTTGTTGGGAGTAAGCAAATTTTCAAAAACTTGGTTTTTTGAAAGTCAAAGTTCTTATTTTTCTGCATATTGTTTACATAGGGATGGAAGCCATTTTGAATTTCACATATCTGTAAATGTTAGGTAATTTGTTTCTCAAGCTACAAATTTCTTGATTTTGAAAGAGAATGGCTTAAAGTTTCATGGAGGCAAGTTTAAGCAAAGGTTTTAGTCTTTCACTTTCATACTACCTCGACAGGAGCCATGTCGCTTGACATAACAAGTACAGCTTTAACCCTTTTCCTGCCAAGTCGGTGAAAATCCGCTTGAAATTCGGTGTAGCTAGAAGCTGAGCAGCCACGGCCGTTATCCTCCTAAGGCGGTGGAAATCGGGCTCCTTTTTGGTACCCCCTTTCCTGCCTAGTCGACGGAACTACGTGTAGCAAACCCTTGCTCACGCTAGGGGTCGTTCGAGGACAGGTTTTGGCGAGGAACGGCGTTTGCTCTCGAAATGGGTTCACAGGGAGTCCAAGGACAGGGAAAGGTGCAGAAACCTGTCCGCCAGTCCCCCACACCCGAGGGGGGCTGGTTTTTTTTTACCGCTTTTTAGCGGACTTGGCAGGATAGCATGGTGACGTTTCTGGCGGAGTTGGACGTACTTGGCTGCCTGGCACTATACAGATTGCTGCCGAACTTGACCAACTCGGCAATGCTAATCTAGAAGGCTACCTCTTGCAAACGACTTGGCAGATATGCCGATGGTGCGAGACGAAAGTCACTTATTCAGTTGTGTGTGACTGAAAATGAGAACGTATTTTTGACGGGACGGCTCGACTTGTTCCTCCATGGAACGGATATGAACGACTCGGAAATACCATTACAAACTGGTGTCCGACGTACTAAGCTGGGCTTCAGCTCTGCAAGTTCAAGCCAGGCAACATCCTTCACTGCCTTGGCCGTGCCATTCAATGGACGTAGCTTTGGATTTTTTATTTATTCCACCGTCCGAAGTACTGGCTCTGGTTTGCAGGCAAACGTATCCTCTTGCCGATGCATTGGTAACTACGTACGCTGTTTGCGTACAGAGAATTCAAAAGGGCACATGAGGTCAATATGCTACATGTACGGGGATACCGTCTGCATTTAGCAGGGACTGCTTTTGTTATGCAAACCAGCTAGCAGTACAATATGGCTGCCAGCATGTGGACACGTCGATGGCTAGAACAATGGAAGCATATTGCGTTGCACCCGTGCATCGCAAAAGTGAACTGAAGACTTGGGGGTAGTGACTGGTTATCACTGGTTAGCTGCAACCCAAGCCATGTCGGTACAAACCCGTACCTGACTGAGGACCACTCGATTAAGTCAGTAATGAACGGTAACACTCGTAAGCCAACTCCCAACTGAGCTGGCAAAACTACGTAAAGCTGTGCTTCAATGGCTCAGCCATGTCGTTAATACAACGGCAAAAACGTAGTTTTTGTGCTACACTGCCAAGTCGTTGGAGGTACGTATTCAATTGACCCTACCCTGGGGAAACAGGACAGGTTTGACGGTGCTGCTGCACCCCTAGCACGACCCTCAGGGTCTCTGACTAACAGACGAGTGAGGTGATGTTTGTGCCTAGCGGACGTACGTAATACTGAAGGAGTTTATTTCCGAAAAAATAAAACATGAAACGGCAATAAAATGACGCACTCCCAGGGGCAAACAAAGCCGGTGACCTCAATTTTTTCTGCAGCAACCCTTGAGCTCCTTCCCCTGTCTACGGGCATGTAGAAATTATCGAAGTCTAACACGTATAAGTACGGCTAAAACTACCCTGAAAATGGGCGATTTCTGCCAAAATGCCTGGCAGGATAACATGCAGGAGAGCCAATCTTTTGCAGGCACATATTATGGGGCGGTTTTTCTACTGACTTGGGAGAATAACGGACAAGGGCGCTCGGCAGGAAAGGGTTAATCATGCAAATTGATGGCTGGTTTCACAATATGCTACTGGTCATAATGAAGTGCACAGGTCAATCTCAGGGCTAAGGGATATGAACTTTCTACATCAGTGACAGCCATTTCAAATACATGTTCATTCAGACTGACATATACTCACTGGAAATTTGACACATTCCGTGAACTTGTTATGAAATCTGATATGGTCTGTTTCGTCTTCAGGATCAGCCACACTGTAAACCATTCCACAAGTAGGACACATGGTTGCTCCAAATCTCTTCTGTCCTAGATCCTACAAAAAAGTAAAGAATAAAAACATTTTCAGTATTGTTTTGGGCGTCAGTTTTCACAGGATTAAATGTCATATGTTGATCTTTTAAAAAACTTTCACTGTGATCTCAGTTCACTGGTTTTACAAGCTAAACAATTTAATATCTTCTTATAACTATGTTTTCACAAGGATTTCCATTCATCTAGCAAGGAAAATAGCGAAATTAACTGCCAGAGAATAAGAACGACTTTGAGAGTACTTTTGTTAAATAGACATCCATTTTACACCCCCCTAGATGAAAATCATAAATTCCAATAATTCAAATGCGATTTTGAAATTTTGTAAAAATATTGGTTAAAAGTCTTTACCTCTTGATGGACTGCGGCAAAACATAGAAACGCGGATTACCGATTAAGATGTTTGAGGGGCTTCATGACCTTCATCTAAAGCATTACAAAACTTAAACTTGATATTTACAATTATTGGTGTGCAACGTGTGTTATGCTAAGGCCAAACAAAAAAATATGTGCTGTTCCGATTACCCGACCTACCCAAATTTTAACCCCCCGACCCTAGACTTTTTAGAGCCTCGTAAACCCGGAAGTAAAAATAAAGATATGAAAAAACGTGAAACGCACGAAATCACGCGAGAACTATGACAAATCGCGCGAATCACGCGAGAACTAATACGTCATTCTTATAGAAGTGATGCCAGACGCTCATGAAAACTTGCGACATGAGCACACTGAACGGTTTCCGGTTTTCAAACTGCTGTATCTCAAAAAGTATTAGAATTAATTCGATAAAAAAAATTCCAAGTCAACTGCTCGTTCTACCATGGGATTATTTTTTGAAAATAAAGAAAAAAATATCGTGTCATTTTAGCGCTCAAAATTAAGCATTATTTTTCGCCATACAGCATGCCGTACGCACATTTCTCAGGCCACCATTTCCTATGTTAGAATGGAATGACTCGTTACAGTATGTTGTTCAGTGCCTAACGGCGTTTTGTAGGTAGGTTTTCGCTAAAATGCAGGGACAATTTTCAGTGATCGGAGTTAGTATACCAAAACAGCAACTGTTATATTAAATTTGTGGAAAGTTTGAAGCATTTTCATGGCCGTTTTTTGATGTAATCTTTCATTTACATTCTTGTTGTCATTTCCGAACCGCGCCATGCACAGCGCGGCCATATTATGCAGGCCAAGTGAAAACCCGGAAGTGTTTTGTGATAGTGAATCGAGCAAAATTCTGGTCAATTTTACTTTTTATAGTCATTCTATCATTAAAATATAAACCCGTACACCAAAAACTGTGTGTTAAGGTCAGTTCTGAGTAGTTTCAAAATCTATGCGTTCGGAATTTTACCGTGAATTTTGCCGTACGTACGTACTTCGTTGAACAGCCCCTAACTGCCAACGCTACAATCAGCTGTTTTCAAACGTTAACCCTGGTAGTTTTGCGAACATTAAACTGTGTTCATTTTTCATCTGTTGATGTTACACAAAATTTACAAAATGATATTTGACAACAGAAATGAATACTCTTTCAATGATGCATGGGAATAAAGTCAGCATGCCATGGTTATTATTATAAATGTATGTAAACAACCTTTATTTTTAAACAGCATTAACTTAAACTGGGGAAAATGACAGACATGGGGTAGTGCAGGAATTGGGAATTGATAAACAAGACAAGTTGAAAGACGGGCAAATGAAGAGAGAATGAAAAATCTAAGGAAAGGAAAGGAAAAAATCATAACCCTGACTCTAGATTTCAATGCAAAAGGAAAATTGAGTACAACAAGATGACAGCTTTTTAGGGGGGAGTAATATTCTTGTGTAAAAAAGGACAGCTCCAGGGGGATTATTCTGTACTGTGAGTTGATCAGTTGAACAATGACTTATTTTATTCATATTCCTATGATTTTTCGTTTTTTGAATATCAGAATTTCTCAAATGTAACATTAAAAAAATTTACAGATCTAAAATATATTTATTCTTTTTTGTTATTACTACTCAAGTTTAACTGTCCCAAATTTGACAGAGCTGGCGTAAAAACTCTGAAAGTTACAGTAGTTTGAAAAATAGCATTTTGACTGTAGTATACACGGTGCCGTCCAATTTTCAACTCTGTCTCACAAAATTTTTGGCATTTTCAAGTCTCTGTGTAAAGAAAACAAAAGCTCCTTATACCGTACTCTTACAATATATTGCACAAAAAGTATTTTAAAGCAGATTAGTTGGAGAATTAATGTTATTATACAACAACATATTTTTTCATAGGGATACCCACAAAATGACTCTTAGCCATATGTTGAAATTTTTTGACCATTTGTCAAAAAAATCGAGCATATTTTAATTCTAAAAAAATCATAACCCAGGAAGTAGACAAGATAGAACTATCATTCAAACAGTTTTTTGAATCCTGAGACAAGATCTTCAAGAAAACATACAATTCAAGTAAGTTTAACCAAGAACAAAAAGGGCCTGGTATCCCTACTTATAGCAGGCCTCGTCTCAAACAAAATGGTGACTCGCGATGGACATAACGTGTACTCAATTTTGTTTCGCAAATGCGATCATGGCGAAGAAAGGTCGATTTTGTCTTCTGTTAAACAGAACCGAACATTCGAAGAAATTTTGGAGGAACACCATCCAGGTTTTTCTGAATGTAAAATGTACTCTATTCGAGTTGAATGTGCCAGTGATGCTGCTGGGCCGTGGTTGGAAGTACAGCAGACAGGTTGGCGAGGCTACAAACAACTTGAACATAAAGTATGTGCGTTTTTCTTGCGAGTGACTGCAAAAAGCTGAGGATTTACCTTTGGATAAATAGTTCACTTTCCTGTCAAAGAATTGTTATTCAGCCATATCAATTTCCATGGCAGTCTAATAAACCACACACTTCAATTCTACTGATGAATATTTTATTTTAATATATTGGTATTCAATTTGAGTGCGTTTCATGAGGAAATTGTTCACTGGTAGTTTGTTTGAACGCGTACAAAATGCACATTGAGAAATAAAAAAAAAATGAAAAAAAAAAAAAATTCCCTACCTACCTACCCTATTTTTGAAAACCATGTAATCGGAACAGCACATATTTTTTTTATTTGGCCTAAGGTAGGACAGGGTAGCCATGATCTGAACTGTATCACTGCTGATGATTGGAGGATTGAAGAACAGTTTATCCAATCATTATATTCCTTTCACACTGGCCTTCCAAATCATGTCATGAATATTAAACAACACAAGAGATCTCACCAGTATCATCTGCTCCTTGCCGTCTCTGTTCCTTGACTTCTTCAAAATCGGCGACTTCCGTTGTTTTGGAGAGCGGTGGAAAATACTGGCAGAAGAACTTGGTGAACTGTCCACATTGAGTTTAATCCTGGTAACCAAAAGATATTGAAATCATTTAATGCATGTACACTGATACTTAGAAAAGCATCAATTCACCTTGGAGAAATTTGTCTGAAATTGTTTCATCATGAAAAAGGAAGTACCTGTGAAAATTTGAACGGTGCAAGTGTGAAACTTTTACTTACAGAATACCAGAAAGATTGACGACAAAAATGTAGGTTTTTTTTGGTATATGCAAAAATTTGAACTGTGCAAGTATGCAACCTTTAGATACAGATTACCGGAAAGGTTGATGACAAAAATGTAGATATTTTTGGTAACTTATTTAAATTGGTAAAATTTCCTTATGAGCATGAGTAACTAATGATAATACTTACTTATTGGCAGATTTCGGAGTCGATGGAGGTGTGAATATTGGAAACATCTTTAAAGCTGTGGAGAAAATGGAAAAATTGATTGGAAGTGAGTTCAGTGAAAAAATGATACGCATGGTGGTGTAATTATACTTGTAATGCGTCAAAGGATATTTCTGTGTCGAGAGATTTCAACGACATACAGACACAGTCTGTTTGTCAGTGAGTACTCAGTACTGTGTAGCATATGCACAGTTCTATAATTCCACACTGATTTTAAAGTTCAGTCGGAAAATCATTTCAGTGCTGACAGAAAGAGTTTGTAGAAAAGTGCATGTATGTATGCTCAGGTTGCATAATTTTTAGACTGTATGTAGCATAACAAGTGGATACAACACTTTGATGGTTACTGTCATAGTTTTCTGTCAGCAAAAATGAAACTTACATTGGCAGGCATCCTCCATTACAAACAAAGCATTTGAAATACATCTAATACACAAGGTGAACATACACATACATGTTGCAAAAGAACTTCATTTCTATCAAATACTTTCCTGTGATGTTAAACGAAACACGGGTGACAAACAGATTGCTTGCCAGTATGTTGTCGTTCAAATGGTAGGAACATACTCTATCAAAGATTTGCTATTAGAATATGATAGTCTTATGAGCAAAACAAAGAAATGTGCTGAGACAAATATTTCTTGAAAATTTTGAAATGATGTCAATGCCATAAGAGCATTAAAATTACATGTTCAGGTTGTGACGGTATTTACACAAATATCAAACCCAGTCGCGTGTACTTGTATGCGTATGCAATGCTACAAGGATGAAAGAAGCCTGGAGCTTTTACTGATAGACATGGTGAATTTTCAGCAGTATTGAAACAATCCTTCACAAAATTATGCAGAAATTTCACATGTATTCACTTACCTGCAGTTTTCTTTGTGGATTTCATGACAATTTCAGAATTTTCAACTGAATCCGGAGTGTCTTGGTTTATGTCGACATCATCTGCTTTCCTTCTCTTCACTGTCTTATCTAGTGTCATTTCTGACTTTCTCTTTCTTGGACTCTTATTGGTCGAGTCAGCATCACCTGACCAATGTCCACCATTCCCATTGGATGAAGGGAGGGTGCGACCTGTGACCTGTGTTGGTGATTCATCAGATATCGTGTTGGCAACACCTTCAACATTGTTGGCAGTATGGAAAGTAGTTTCCTTTTCCTCATCTTCTTCAGCAAAGAAGTTGAAACTCTTCTTCACATCCCGTTTATTGCTTTCCGTGGTTAATTTGGTCATGGAAGAGGACTCCTTGTTAAAGACTGGCATTTGTACTTTATCAGATTTTGGAGTCTTGTTTGCAGTTTTGCTCTTTGACTTGGATGCTGACTTTGGTGTTTTGCTCTTTCTGTTTTTGTTCAAAGTCTGCATGTAAAGCTTGATTCCCTTTGATGGTTTCTTCAGCAAAGTGTCTTTCTTATTTACATTTGCATTACTGCTTTGTCCGTTCATTTGGTTTATCCCGGTCTGGTTTTGGGGCAGTTTCCTTGGCGACCGCCTCACAGCACTGTCTGTATTCACATCATCAGCATGGTTTTTGAATAAACTTTTCTTTGGTGTATGGTCTGATGGATTGGGTTTTTTCCTTGGACTTGTCCTTGTTGCCACTTCACCTTCATTAACAGAATTCTCAATCTTTTTCTTCTCACTGCTGGTTGCAGTTTTTCCCCGACCTGGAGTGTTGTGACGGTTGACGTTTCTACCACTAGAGGGCGTCATCCGATTACCATGTGGCTTCTTGACACCGGACTTGGGTGTTTTGCTCAGCTCCGGAGTCTTCCTTGGAGATTTCCGTCTGTCCTTCTCCTCTCCTCCCGAGTCACTCAGTCTCTTCCTCCGCTGCTCCTCTGCATCCCTAGCTTCCCTCCTCTCCAGGGGACTGAGATATCGCCGTCTCTTACTGCTGTAAAATGATGTAGGGGCAATTTTGGGTGATGGTGGGCTGTCAGTAATGTCTCTTTCAAGACGCCGTACAAATGATCTCCTCTTCGTTGATGGACTTCCCTTCAACCTCGGTGACTTTCTCCCCACTGACTGCCCATTTTGTTGTGGTCTGCCTGGACTCCCACGACTTCTGGGCGACTCACGGCCTTCAGCCCAATACTCAAATCTGCTGGTTCGTTTGCCTGTAGATGGTGGACTTTCATCCCTGACCGATCTCTTCTGTTTCTTTGATGAATGCATTACATCAGCTGTTCCAATCATTTTTAGCACTGTGTGTAATCATAATGTTGAAATAAAATAAAAAATATAGTAACTGATCTCAACAGAGTAGGTAGAATAAGCAATTAGAGTGAGTCTTACACTTCTTTCTTCATGAAAATCATTGTGGATTCCGAACTACACAGAAAAATATGAAAACTTGAGTTATCAATATCTTACTCTGACATATCATAGGTTACCAGCAGGTCTCTTTTTTGATCAAAATATGTCAAATAGTGAATACACATTCATCTAATTATGATTTGAAACCTTAGATGGGCCATTTCAGATACTATAAAAAAATCAGCAGACTTACATTGTAGGATGGGCAAGTTTGTGTACTTGACAAATAAATTGCACAATACCACTATACGTTTGACTACTTCAAAAACATGCGCATGATGTTGTTTCATAAAATATACAATGATAAAAGTGCTGAGCATTGGACAGAGTTGAATTAAAGGCACTATTCGCGATCCCTGGGATCGCCTTTGTTCTGGTCTCTAAGGGGATTATGGAGGTGTTATAGCTTTTTGTTTTCCACTGAAATTGTAATCTGGTGGGTAAATTTTCTGATGAGACAGTATGGTGCCAACACAGGCCTATAACAGTGATGTTTGTACTGGCACTGAAAGACTGAGCACCACCTATTACATCGTTCCCCTCTCTGTAGAGGCAATCAGGAAAACATGTACTGAAGTAACACTCTGTTTATGATGGCTGAATTCCTGAAGTCCGTAAAGTGGGTATTACAGTTCAAGAAATCATTAATATGTGTCAACTTGGAGACAAAACATTTCAGGAATCTGAATCTGGGTTTCAGGTTACGCAACTAGGTCAACCAAAATATACACTCATTCCAAGCTTTGTCATTAATCAATGAATTCACACAGTCTGTCATACATACATGCACTGCGCACTTCTCAAGAATATTCCGGAGGGTGAATTCTGAATGTCCTGTTGTCCAGCTGTTCACCCCAAATTCCCAGTAAACGGGTCCACACTCCCCATTCGCAACAATGCGTTTGGGTCAAACCATGGTGGTGATAGGGTTGAGCAGTTTGAGAACTTGGGTGCTTTTTTTTGCCGGGGCATGGTAATTTAGGTATGTGGCTTGGGAACTACATGTATGATAGTATTTGTACTGTCTCCTAACATGGTTGTGTTTGTACACAGATACACTGCTGTATAGTCATTACCAATAGATGTCACGACAACAACTGCAGATGTTCCAAGATTATTTGGGAATAGTGCCCTATAAATGATCAAGGCATGATGGGAATAATAGAGGTTGACAGAGAACACATGTACGTTGTGGCTTCCATTACAGCAGTAAAAGTAACAGTAACAGGCTATATAACACCTGGATTACTTCAAAAGCAACCAAACTCGGTGTGATGATGGACTGAAGAAATTATGTATAAATTAAGGCTGTACCTCAAAAGCAATGAAAGTACAAGGACTGGGAAGTCGTGCAGCTTTGCATATGCATGTCTGTGTATTCCAGGTGCTACATAACCTCCATCAGCTGCCGTGCAAAGCTCCAATGAGGAAACTAACGGCAGTGTCTCTATGGAACGGTAAAGACATTCACGATTTTCACCAAGGAAATGATGCATTACTTAACACAAATTCCTGTCTTCACCTTCCCTATTACTAAGTGAACCTTATCCAGAATTGATGTTACTCTTGAGATGGAGGCTAGAAGTCTTATTTTCACCTCCATGCTCTCTTACACACTACATCAAATCTCCATTCCTCAGGAGCAAAAGTGGCTTGCTTTCAGAAATTCTGTATCGCAAAAACATGTAAAGATGCTGCATCTGGACCAACAAGCCAAGAACAAGGTCGACCAGTAAAAGGTTTGAACAGTGCAGTATGAAAAATTAATGAGCAGCAGGGGTAGCAGAACTGCAGCAAGTTCCAGAGCAAGTCAAGCTACCCCCCCCCCAAAAAAATAGGCCAGGCCAGGATTATCTACATGTTATGAAGATTATGAGGTGTTTATGTCTTTTTGTTTTCCTTTGAAATTGCAATCATTGTACAAATAGGTTGCTAGATTTTTTTGATTAAAGTCCAAAAAGGGGTGGGGGTGTGGAGCCAGGTAGAATGTAACTTTCTTTGCTGAGCTTATCATTGACTCAGGATCACAAGTTAAAAGTTAAATTGCTGGGCAGACATTGCTCAGTGCATGGTGGTCTTTAGTACCTCCATACTCAGTGAAAGCTGCGGGGCTGTGTGGTCGATCATAGAGGTAACAGTGACCGGGAACCTCTATGGTAAGGAGGGATGCAGAAAAGCACCTTACGCTACGGCCTATGCACTGCACTCTATGATTACGTGGTTTGAAATTAATCACCAAAAGATATGCTGAACTATTGCGATTACGTTTGATTTCACTTTATGCAACGGCGCAAACCATAACAATTATGTAATGCCACGGTCCCTCTATGTATCTTGCAAGATGAAATGACCATTGTGCGCTCTGGCAGCTGACTGCTTCCTTAGCGTATACATCCATTGGAGGCGAAACATCCATACCCGCTACTGTGCTAGGACCGCTGCACTGGGGAGTAGTCATTGGCCCTTCCTACCTCAACGAGGGTGGCATTGGCATTTATGTACAACAAGCGGCATATACATGTCATGTAGACTGAGGCGCGGTGTTTCTCCCGCCTCTATTTCCATGATTACTTCTCGCAATTCTATGGACAACTGTACGCACCAATGAAGGTTCTTACTTATGTACTATATCGTAAACTACAAGAGATAAGTTTCCTGCCATCGTTACTACCTGAGATTGGTCTTGTCTGGAAGATGGTGCGCGCCTAGGCCAGGCCGAAGGAAAGTTGACGGCAATCACATCTACCGAACCCCTCGATTTCTACGCAGGCTCTGCGGCTACAATTATACATCTTCGTATTATCAGTTATAAAAAATACACTGAGAATGAAGACTACTTACAAATGACGAAGGTTGTTAGCCTGCGATGACGGTTCGTGGAGAGCTAGCAGCATAGACGTCAACAATGCTTGCGAGCTGTGCCGCTTGTCATTTCAAACAATCTGTATGTGTTGGCGGGAAATTAATCGCTCTGTGTCATCGTAGATGGCGTAAGGTCAAAGGTGACAAATCGCACTTGACCCTTGATTTTTAAAATTGAGCAACAAAAAATCTATATGGATTTTTGTTTAGGATGACTTATTTCATTCTGTTATATGAAGAAAATTAATATCTCTAAAGCTGCTAAAAGCAAATCACAAGACTTCTAAGTATAGAACAGAGTCAACAAACAATCGAACTTCCTAAACATGGCTTCCGTCGACGATTCTGAAGTACTGAACTGGAATGCCGAGCTTGAAGTCAGTTTATTTCATGCGATGAAAGGTCACAAACCAGTCGGTACGTTTTATTACTGTCTTATTTTGTCTCCAATCGCGATCGAAAGTTATCGTGATTAGATGTGATCCAAACGCGTTGATGCATTAATGTTTACGTTGAACCGCCATTGCCCCAAACTCATTCCAATGGCGATGACCAAAGTTTAATTGTTTCGCATGTCAGTCTACGATAAGTGAGTTCCATCTCCTGGAAAGAAATCACAATATAATTCATAGGTAATTCTTGTAATTTTAAATAAGCGTTAATAGTTTATTTCTTTTCTAGTCGTCGAAGAAAAGGCCACTTGAATGCACACACCGCACTCCTGTACAGCTCGGCTGTACTCATTTCAAACGCACATGTCAAAATTTTAGCAACGAGGTTGGTAGAGCGCCCTCTCTAGTGCGATTTCACCCATTTAATGAAAAGGGAAAAACATAGGCTGTTATAGTCAACAAGCAAAATTTCTTCGAGGTTTTTGAGTATTTGGCAATTTTGAGATGTTAGGTTATTTCTTCTCGAACGTACAGTAGTTTGCATTGAACTTTTGGCAGTATGGAAACTAGACATACTCAGTCTTGATTGCAGAGTAACATTGTCAGGCTTAACTGTCGGCTAGCAGTAATGTATGTCGACCAGAAGTATGTGGAAGTTGAAAGATTGCCTGGAAGGAGGTCAGATGTAGTCAAAACAACACACAACCACACACATCCCTGTAACTGTCCGGAATGCATCAGATCTGGTGGTGTTGTTTTGACTACAAGATACATCGTTCCTGTTGCATCTTCCCAAGATAGATTTATTTGTGGTCAACAGGTTTTACCAGCAAAACAATAATTACACCTGACAGCGTTGGCAGCCCCACAATCTAGATGATATGTCTAGTTCCCGTCTTGCCAACAGTTTAACCCAAACTACTGTGACAGAAGTGCCTACACATACACAGATATTTCTAAAATTAGTTTATCTAGAAGTTATTATATCTTATATTTTTTTATTAGCTCATATTTGGTTTTATATATAAATACCAAAAAGAGCTTATATGATGAGTCTGAGTGGCGTCTGTGTCTGTATATTTGTGGGTATGTGCGGATTTATGTCCGTCACACACAAAGGCTCCCATACCGCCAAAGCTACCATTTCAGTATTTGGTGTACAGGTAGATGTAGGGGTTGAGATGTGAATTTGTTCAAATTAACACATCAGTGTGGAAAATGTGCAAATGAGGGAAGAAAAAGGGAAATACTGCAAGTGTGCAGGAGTGGTGGCAGTGAACTGAATCAGCCCACACATCTGAATAAGAGGATTTTGACCTTTAACGTATTTGTATGCAGGGTACCTATTATGTTTGGGAGTGATAGCAGTAACTGAAACAGCTAATTTGTCATTTCCTGTCATTGTTTATGAACTGTGACATATTAACAGATCTGCTGAAACCATATGGATGTCTATTTTTGTACATCCATGGTAGAAAGATTCTCTGCTATGCATGTTGCTAACGTTGACCTTCAGTACCTAAAGTTTCAGACCTTATTTACTTTTGTCATTCTTAATTTTCTGGTTTAAATATTTCTTGTTGTTTTTCTGGTTGTATTTCTTGTTGTTTTTCTGGTTGTACTGTGCAGAAATTGTCATAAAATCAATGCATAATTTTCCTGCAACTGAACAGATAGAAATAACACTTATTGTTGATCTTTGGTATGTACCCAGTGTTCTCCACAAATAAAAAAATTAAGTGGGTGGCTAATTTGCATAATCATTTGCATAATATTAACATAATCATTTGCATAATATTTACATATAGTTTGTGTTCAGCAAAAATTGACAAAACAGGGTACTCATGAAGCAGAGCCCCTCCACTGATTTTTTCAAAATTCAGTACATCCTCACTAAGTTGCATAAGCTCCTACCCTTGTTTAACTCAATAAAGAAAGGTTAGGAGAGTAAAATATACCGTTAAAGTTGGTAAAACTGCTCAGATCAAAGAAACTATTAAAAGATGTAAAACAATGAGATATCGAAGTTCCCGTGACAGCATCGCTAGGAAAATACTACGTTTTTCAGTACGTTTATCAGGGTTCTCTGACAATGCGCACCCCCGGTACCAAAATAGAAGAGTCCCACTCTGATGTCATATCCGCCATGTTTACGGTTTACGGTATATTTTCATTGACGCAAGCGATCTGGGATTTTATCCTCTTCACATGCATTTTCATTTGTTTAAAGCAAGTAACGCTCCATCTGTTAAGAGTTTTTACCGCTGACTATAACAATTTTCATTGCTATGTTGCTGTTTTCACAAGATACTGACCGTTCGATCTTGGAAAGTTGAGTTGCTTTTACGTGCAGCCAACGCATGCCGGTGCAGTGACAGACAGTTCCGTAAGCTATGCTACGCTGTTGATCGGCAGCATACTGTCTTCGTTCCACGTTTACTTTTTATTTCAAGATGTGAGTCAAACAGAAATTTCACCAAATTGCCACTTCTGTATCTAGGGAATGTGTAATCATTTGATTTCAAATTTTTCGTCAATTAAGAGCAGAAATCGTCGCTGACTTTTGCTGTCTTTTGACTATGGTTTTATGTCAATTTTTCTGTCCTTTACAATTTCTTTGGATGGGTCGGTGGAGTCAAGGTTGAACAATAGCGTCGCGGGCCGCGACGCTGTTTTTGGCTGGGAGAACCCTGATGATGGTGTTAAAAGAATGTGTACTTTCTTGGGAGGAAATTCGGCAGAATCAATCGAGACAACACTTAGATCTTGATGCGACCGCACAGTTTATTGTGTCACCGTCCGGGTGGCGGGACGGTGATTGTGTGAATGGGTTGACAAGTCGGTCGAGCTTCTCTCGCGGTCTTTCTTCCGCTATGGTCATCGTGACATTTCTTGACGAGGTATTAAAATGACAAATTCACACATACAACAACAGCAAAATGTGCCTTATTGATTTAAATTAACACCTTATTGAAATTCAATACAGAAACAAACAAAAGCACGGCATAAAAACATTGCGGTGAACCAAACCCGCCACCCTAGAACAAAGGATGACGGTGGGTTTCAAAAGCATGGGCGGCCGAAAATTAAACTGGGCGGCGTAGATTTTATCTGGGCGGCCGTGAAATTAAAGTGGGCGCACCGCCCACTTAAAAGCCGTGGAGAACACTGGTACCAATTCTGATCAAATTTGAGCGACACCGTATAATTGCGGTATTTTTACTTATTTCAGGCGTCAATAAAAATTTTCACATGATGTGTATTCATGAGAAATTCACACTGTCAACGGGGAAGAAATGTACAGCCCAGCACCTGTGGGATCATCTAGGAACTATGTATGATTTGCCTGCATTGGTAAGTCTCTTTCATCAGGTGGCAAATCATATTTCAGTGACAGAAATGACAACAATGGCTTATAGACACAGATATGTCAGCTGTTCTTAACTTTGTGTGATATTTTGGGGGGATAAAGAGATGTTCTGAAATGTTTAGCCATTCTTGTAGTGTATCTATGTCACCATGATTCATCATATTTTTTCAGGGGAAAGCGCATGGTTGGTGGGTTTTTTGAAAAACTATGGTTAGATTTTGTGATCAGTCTGTGGAACTCCTACAAAAAGTGAAACGCTGATATTTATTAAGCATTCTCTGTCTTTTGCAGCATGAGTCAGAGATCCTGCCATTTCCAAACAACGAGATTGAATTTGTTCTTCCGGAACCAGAATTTACGGAATTATTTGAAGCAAAAGGAAGAGACCCGGACAAAAGTGGAAAATCAAAAGACTCAGTTGCTTCAGCCGGTGAAGAGAGTAAGTGTTGACTGACATCTATGAGAGACAGCACAGCTCTCATAACCTGTAGACTAGCTTTCCTTCTCTGTAATTATTTTGCACCATCAAGTAACTTACCTATCTGTTTTATTCATGTAAGGTTGATTTGCAGGTTAAATAATTATGACATACGCCATTCATAAAGATGTTGGAAATGAGAGTCTAGCCCAAATGAGACCAGAAAGACCAAATAAAAAAACAATTATGTTATGTAACATGCCTTCAAAAATTAAGGTTGGTTGGTTGGAGGAATTTTTTTCAATTTATATTTTTGTCGGCGGAGTCCCATAAAATATGCTAAAATTTAGAGAATTTACTCAAAAGTTTTTGAAAATGCAAAAAAATGTCTTGGGTCAGCATGTTTTTCCAGAATATGTAGGGTTACCGAAAACACAAATATTTTGGTATTTGGCCAAATCACTACACACAAAAGCTGTTACAAAGGTTTCCAAACCATCACGTCATATGCACCAGCAAATAAGATGCTCTGTTTTTCAGCCAAGACTAATCACATGCTTTCATATTTTTCCTCAGCGCCTTTGAAATCTTCTGCCAAACTGTCCAGTATTGCTGGTGGCAGCAGTGCAGCGAACACTCCAGACAGTTCACCAAAGAGAAAAAGAACCAGGCAGACCGCAACGTCATCTAGTCCAGGCGGCGAAACACCCACCACTGGTTCAGCCAAGAGGAGAAGGGTACTCTAGCTGGAAACCCCTGTTACTGTCAGTGAGATCTACCATTTTTGTCTGCTTCACCAATACCAGTAGTTGGACCAAGAGTCTACCACTTTCCGATGTGGGTGATCAGATTGTCAATTAAGAAGGGCAGATCCATCCATGCGTCTAGCATAGGAAACTGACACTGTTGCCGAGACGACACAAATGGAAATTGGATCAACAGATCAAAATCGGATCATCCCGTGGCAGACATAACTCTCAGTGATATTTTCAATTTGAAAAAGATTCACTCAGCTGAAAAATGAGACTTTTAGCCTCTCCTGTGAACAAACAACCAGAGCACACCACAAAATGTTTTTACATATTAAATACTTAATTTCAAATTTCAATATGTGTTCGTGACATCAAAGTCAACAATTGCCCCGTTTAGGAATGTGATGGAACAATCTGTGCTAGAAGATTGAAGTCCATTTAGTCTTACATTGTAAACATGTATAATAAGAGATACGAACTCTGATGTCGTCAGATATATGTTTCAATTTAGTCACTGTGCAGAAAAGTATGTACTTTGTCAGAAAGGTTGATGGAGACTGTAATTTGTTCTTTTTTGTGTTGTGCATATGAAGTACACTGGGCCTTCTCTTCATTGTGAAAACAGTCAGGTTTCCTGAGGGGTCTTCCCTAGCTTTATGAACCAAGTTGACCCCCTAGGATTATGGTGATATGAAATATTGTCCATTGAAGGACCAGTATTCTGTAGTCTTGTCTTTTGAGTGTACATTGCTCATTCTGCATCATGAAAAAGGTCAGGTTTCCTGAGGGGGCTTCCCTAGCTTTATGAACCAAATTGACCCCCTAGGATCATGGTAATATGAAATATTGTCCATTGAAGGACCAGTATTCTGTAGTCTTGTCTTTTGAGTGTACATTGCTCATTCTGCATCATGAAAAAAGACAGGTTTTCTTGAGGGGGCTTCCCTAGCTTTATGAACCAACTTGACCCCCTAGGATTATGACAATATGAAAGATCACCCAGTGAATGGTTCACTATTCTTTAGTCATGCCGTTTGAGTTTACAATTCACATTGTTTTGTTTCATAATTTCTGAAGGCTTTGTGTAGAGCCGACTTGATAAGATGTCACAAACATTTGTGAGCCATTAAAGTGTTCTATCCAGTATGTGAAGTTGAATACATATCAGACACTTCAGAAAACCTGCAAATCATTACCAGTAACATATGCTGATATGCAAATATGCTCTGGGCAGCTGACAGCGTTGCAGTTTATATTGAGATATACCTGCAGTTATTTTCTAATATCAACAAGTCTCTTCTCCCTTTGTCCTGTCAGGCCAGGGTAATGAAGCATGGTCAATAGAAACCATAAGCATATGTGTACAGGACCTCATGTATATCTATATCCCTTTTAAACTTTAACTTTGCTTCAGTATACTCGTGTGTAGAGGGCACATGAACATAGCGAAAGTATGAGTAAATAACTCAATGACTGTCAAAGGAATAAGGTCATCCATATTTGTAGTTGCCAACAATTAATCTTTATGTGAGAGGCCATGCTAATAAGTTCACCCTCAAAGCTCTGGCTCTGGTGCTTCTGACACTCCATAAGTAAACATGGCTGACACAACTCTTTTACCATATATGGATATATGCAGATTTACCTATATCTATATATGGCACGTGCACTGCCAGAACTGCATAAATTTGCATGGCTGACATGATTTTGCTTACCATATATGGATATATGCAAATTTGCAGTGACCAATTAATCTCCAAATGTTGATCTCAAGTTTTGTACATATTGCTGATTTGTAATTTTCAAGGAATTTTTATTGTTATAATGTAAAATGAGGTAGCAGTAAACTCACCAAATACAATTTAATGTTTCTTTTTGTTTGTTTTTTATTATGCAATTAATCAAGCTAATTAAAGAAGATAATTGATAAGGACTCTTACTGATGTTGTGGTATTTCTTTGTCAAGACTTCATCAAAAGGTTAATGTTGAACTAAAGCTTTATTTGTAGTTTCCCAGGCCTTTGGATTTTGAGCCAAACAAATTGAGATCTGACAGAGAGATTTTTTTCAGACAAGTCAAACGTTTTGAAGTGATTCTGATAAAATATTAGTAGGTAAAATTTCAACTGGCAGTTTTGGGTTTGAGGCAAGTTCATGAGCAGTTATCCAACGTTAACTTCATAATGTTGTTCCCAAGTTACATTTTGTCAAAGCAACAGTGAATGGAGAATGTCTTGATGGGTGCAGCCCTATCTTGTCGATTAACCACATCGGGGAATCGGGAATATGCTTGTTAAGCTATTCCCAAAGTTATTTAAGACCTGCAATTACAATGTAAAAGTCTGCTTTTCCAGATTTCATCAAAAAAGCACTGTGAAATGAAACATTTTATTAACAAGAGTGTACCATCAAATTTACAGAGAACCGATGCTCGTGAATTCACATTTCATTGAAATGAAAAAAATGCTTGTCAGGGTGTGTACCATGGCAGTTGTTATGGGAAGCTCTTTTCTGCCACTATGATTAAAGGGACAAAGTCGGCTATTTTACATGAATATTGTTTGATACAAGATACTACTCATATTGGGTGACATGTTGAGGCATACATTCGACCCCATGCATACATTCGACCCCAGTTTTAGACACAATCAATGAAACCATTGCACAAATGAATTAATGGTCATGACCATTAATTCATTTTCGCAATGGTTTCGTTTATCGTGTCTAAATACAGGGTCGAATATATGCATGGTCACCCATTCATTCAGTATCTTTCAACATGTCAAACAATATGAGTAGTATCTTGTATCAAATAAAATTCATGAAAAATGGCCAACTTTGTCCCTTTAATGTAAAAGTTTCTCCATCATGTATATGCAATGTGTATTTTAAAGGCAGTACGTGCCTCTTAACTGAAATACTTTGTAATACTCTTTTGCACAAACTTTAATGAAATTTCAACCATTCTCTTACCAAATCAATAATAAAAATCAGAGGTGGCCGTGCAAAGCTTCGTACCAGAGAAATAAACGACCTAGCGTTTACTGATGTTTGAAATTGAAAAGGCCGCCACCTGTGGCAACTCTCTATGGGGAAAGACTAAGACAGTGGAAATTTTACTTATTAACTACAAGAGCTTCAAAACGAGCTCCACAAGGGCGAGACAAGAAATGTACTGGAATAAGTTAAGAGAGAGAGAGAGAGAGAGAGAGAGAGAGAGAGAGAGAGTGTGTGTGTGTGTGTGTGTGTGTGTGTGTGTGTGTCTCTGAGGTGCATTCTACCTCAACTCACCGTCAAGGCTGTTATACACATGTACTGCACACTCCGATACAATCACTGGTATTGAAATAATGACACTTCTCCTTGTTCGAAGGAATGTCCTATCATTTTATTGGAATATTTTGTAGTATACATTGATTCACAGATTGTGTATTCACTTTCAGTCATGGGTGTCCCCCCATTTAAACTTTAGCTACAGACGTTTCATTCAAGAGATGTATGTTTGAAATAGTCAGATATGAAAATCAAAAGTCCTGTCTGATTTCCACTCCATATCATTTCCGGATTCTTTCTGTTTCCCGTCCAATCAGAACACATCTTCTGTTGTTTGCCAACCAATCAGAACAAAACTTCTGTTTTCAAGCAAATCAGAAACGTGCTTAAGAAAATACCTGTCGTAAAAATAAAGAAAATGATATCCTTTCAGAGAACATTCAAGTGAGTTGATATTAATTACGGTTACCCATGCCAGTTTGTGTCACGGCGTAGGATAGTTACATTGAAAATCATGGTCCATTATTCACTGACACAATCTTTGTCGGTTTTACGGAACAAACAAAGGCCCACTTCACTCGTAAACCGTTGAAATTTCATTTTTGCTTGTCTCTTCTTAACATCGATTGTAAATTTGACACCTTACATTGTCAAGCAAAAAGGTACATTGGTTCATGAACACTGCGCAGAGCGGTCAGTACGAGAATGGTGACTGGTGAATGTTCAAGTTCACGATCAGAGTAGCCTCAATTACATACTGTATGTGATTTAGACATTCAATGGTTACTAAGTTAGGCACGGATTTCTATGCTTCCTACTACCAACTATGAACCTACACTGTGAAGCCCCGAAAGTCTACTTATATATATTATCAGCTACAAGTGACAATTTTTCATCCCAGGTTTTTTTGACCGCCAGTCGCAGATATTTCCGACGATTTAACTTACTCGTAATGTTTTTGTAGTTCTGTGACCGTTTTACTTGATGTAATTTGTCGCTTTTATATGAGTAGGGCGATTTTAATCTGCCCCTGACAGAAAACGTCTATCTGTTGTCCATGGTCCTTTTCAATGTGTGTTTTCATTGTTTTATTTTTATATATTCTTTATTCGTTTATTTTCATATTTGATAACATCAGAAAGGTGGGGTTTATTACTACCGTAAGTCTGTGTATCAAGGGTGTCTGATCAAACTTTACTAGATGTAACTGTATTGGATAGCATTACCTACCCGTCATCATCGGAATATCCCAGTATCCGAAAGTTTTCAGTCAGCGACAGAGGGTCTGGTGTAAACTCTTGATGTTAACGAGAAATATAGATAATAAGAGGCCTAAATAAACTTGAAGAAATAAAAGATAGGGGTGTCATTGAGAAAAATGATAAATTGAGCGCGAATAATTTGACATGGTATTGTGATTCTTGCCACGTTGGAATGTAGTACTATCATGTACACGAGGGAAGGTTTACATTTTCTGGAATTCAGCCTCAGTGATTTTAAAAACTGGTCATGAATAAATTATACTGATTGTTTCTCCGAAATAGATAAAGGTCGATTACTATAACCTGTACAAAGAAAGATCTACAAGAAGTTTAAGCATTTTTAAATGAAATAGATAAGCTTATGTAGAATTTCATATAACAAGGTATGTGAATTACCTGGATATCGTCCGGCGTTCCTGGCAGGACAGCGACAGTTTCAATCTAGGAGGAAGCATTACCGTACATTTGTGTGATTATGTGTGACGTAGGGGCGTCCAATATTCTAGAAGTACGCCCCGGCCGGCCGCTATGTCACACTTATACACGTACATCGATTTTATTGAGTGCTGCCCCGCAGAAAGGAAGCTCAACCCGGATGAAATAGTAGCTTGATTTTAGTGATATCAATATTTCATAATTACGATTTATTATTTTTAATAATTACGAAGATAATATCAGACTATTCACTCCTAGTTCGCCTGTGAACAAACTGGCGGTGTGCAGTCACGTTCGTTCGATTTCTACGGGCAAGCTGCATTGCACTACATGCAAAACTTACGTCCATTGGAGTGGTCGATCTGCTGGAAAGAATGTGTTGTGAACAACCCGATTTGTTCGCAACCAACTCTGGCTGTTCTGTTGAATAGACGATAGACAACTCTTCGACAATAATGTCTTCGTCTGCAGACGGGAAAACATCATAGTATGGTATTAATCGTTTATTCAAAACCAAACCTACTTGCATATACAGAGCCTTGGCGCTTTTATAGGCTGTTCATGATTGGTTTGACGTTTGTTATGGCAATGCTCTGAAATTCGATTCAAAGTTTACAACCAGAGTGGAGGAGAGAACGCTCTAATTATCAAACACTTCCAGGCCATTTGGTAAAACAATTGACAAATTACTCCTTTGCGAAAGTTTAAACATAGAATGATTCGCAATTACAGAACGGGAAATTCGAACAACTGTGATCCGATGTTATATTGGTATTGTAATCTTTGTTTGTTCTTTTCTGTTCTCATTAGATGACAGTCGCTGACGAGAACAGTAAAGAACAAGCAAAGGAGGAAACATCACCATCTCGAGTACAGCAGATTTTAATCAAAAATGCAACAGTATCTAACGTCCATCGACTACCGATTTACCGAAGTTTGCCAATTCAGAAATACTTTGCGTAACTGTCCATCACGGAACATTACAATGAAGGACAGTCACACGGGGAGGGACAGTCAATTTTCAAAGTTTCATTTTAGCCAGGCGTTACATATCTTTTTTTGTGTACATCCATTGGATACTTACTTGACATTGTACTTTTCTTATTGGCTGATGTGTGTTCCGACGAGGACTGGCGAGCTCTGTTCTCGGTCGTTCGCGATACCTGTTAAAAGTGACAGTATTTGGGGGAAACTTAAGCAGCAAAATGTTGTTCGCGCGAAAGGGTAGGTGCGGGCAATTTATTTTTCATATCAGCGTGCGAGGACATTTTATTCATGTACTCACCGAGGGAAAACTGGAGGAAGGGAGGATGGAATTTTGTAGCGGATCGGGCAATAACGAAGAGATTCTATTTTCCTCTTCAGATTTAATTTTGTTCATAGTAAAAACACCACAATTTCTCGAAATAGGCCATGATGTCAACGACTCTAAACATGACCTTGACATTGACCAAACAGGTCTCAACCGTGGCAGAAAATGATCGTATCAAACATACAAATATGGAAATGTGTTGTGTTGACAACAGTCTTAGCGCCCAGACTCATTGTCGTTTGTTGTTCTTTTCCCGGTCAGATGCAGTAAGTACATTATCTTAAAGAATATTGACGGAATGTTGACAACTATAGACTGTATAGAATCTGTTACGGAAGACAGGATCGTTTGCAGTGCAATATAGTTATACTTTTAATCGTATACCTTTGCGAACTATCGTTGAAACATTTAATAATATTTAGAATGTATCATTTATTAATTTAAACTTACCGTTGGCCCTGATGTAGTGACAATTTCTCCTTTTTCCAAGGCTCGTTTTTCCATCTTCCTTCTAAACGTTGTACGTACCTGTGGGATAAGCAGATTGTACTCGGTTAAAGTTGCCCATTGAAATTATTGCCGTGCCCATATTGATTAATTCGCATCAAGCAATGTCTGATAATCAAAATTAATTTGACAAATTTCTGCTGTTGTTCACATGTAAACAATTGACTATCAACACCTCACCTCTGAGTTAAAGATCCCTGGAACATGAAGATGAACAACCCTTGGAGTGAATTGGAAACTGCGAACATATACTGGAACACCAGTGAGTTATCTTCGACAGCTAACAAGCCAAATAACCACGTGATTCCAAGAATTGGGAGTAGAAACAGAGAACTCTTCGTAGCAGTCCTGAGAAGACACGTAAAAAACGAAGTAAAATGCATGTCGCCGATGCTTGAACGCGGCAAAGTGTCAGTATAGGAAGGCCATTTGCTACATTTGTGAAGGAAAAGCATTAAAAATCGATAACGATTCTGTACCGTGTCATAAACAAAACGATTAGTCTGCAGATAGAGTAAAATACCATAGATATCTTGATGAAGAAAATCCTTGATCTCACGCGGAGACATAGTGGAATCATATGATATACAGATTGCCAGTTTTCGTGGATTTTTCAGTGAGTGTTGCTATACCTGTGTTGAAATCACTCAGAGTTTTGTAACCTTACCTTATGTAACTGCTTTCCTTTCTGTGTTCCGAAGAAGTTCTTGTAGACGCCACCACAATTCGTAAAACCACAACAAGAATAACTATATTAATCTGTAAATGCAAAGGGATTTTTCCTTTATATGCATCAACATTATTTCATGTCTGTTCTGTCTCATTATTTATTTACTATTTAGTCATTATTTTTTTATTATTTATTTATTTATTCGCTGTTTATTTTAACACGATTGGAACTAATTTAGGATAATTGGATCTTCATATTTTTCAAATTTCTCAAAAGTGTTTGGTGCCATATAGCTGAATGTTGCAATATTACAAATTACTCATATAAAGTGTATAACTTGTAAAGAAAAGCAGATAAGGTTACATTTGTAGATTGAATCGACACTACTTCATCATTCAATTATCCCAAATTAGTTCCAATCGTGTTTTTTGAACTCTCTTCACACTACATGTAATGGTCATGGGGGTGAGTATAGTTTTCCAAACTACTTGTATCATCTAGTGATCATTTTTTCGCGTAAACGTGATTAACCTTGAAAACGATGTTGACCATATTGACCTGCGGATCCAATAATTACGGACTATCACAATAGTCAAGCAGACTTCGGGTTTGGAAAATTTGAGTGAAAAAACTGTAAACTAAATTTAAATAAAGAAAACAATAACACTAACCATTAATACCATGACAGCAGGGCCAACAAATGCCCAAATCTGACCACTTTTCATATCCAACCAACATCTATGTGGTGAAAATTGAAAAAAAAAATCATATAGCGATGAGGAGACTTCAAAGTTTGTAGCAAAACAGTGCGACAACGTAGTATGATTAATCATGGATTCAGATAGGTATACAAACTTAAATCACAAAACTAGTGATCTATTGCCGCCAGTGTAATACTTTCACAAAAGTCAGATTTGATATTCGTTTTAACGTGAGTGCAATTAAACAGCATAATACTGTCTACTCAGTTTATACGTTCAATAAATTTCAACCAAATTGCGCTATTACATTAAGAGATGATTTACCCCGTTGGAGTACCGTAACCATTGGGATTGACAGCTGCTGCTATGGTAACGATGATGATAGGAACGCCCCAGCCAGTGAAAACGTAGTATTTGGTCTTGCTGCTCTCTGTACCGAATACGATGACGACTTTACTGTAGAGATGTACGCCCTCCATCAACATCCACGTGAAAACGGACAGGAACGAGATGTGCAGCAGGATAGCCACTGCCATACAGGCAACCTATGACAAAGAAAAGTGACACATTAGCGTTGTTGCTTTACTGTTTCATCTATGGCTTAGCAAAACCTACAAGGGAAGTCATATTTAGCTTTGCTGGAGAATAAGAACGTCAATTTCATTACTATAATTTTGTCATGTGACATACCAAAATAGCAAAGTCCCTTGGCTAGCCACCATATACAGGTTTGACTGTATTTACATTGTGTTTTATATCTGTGTTTTTTTTTCACCTGGCGAGAAGGTAGGTCAAGTTTGAGGATGACAAACAAAAAAGTAATTAAGGTAGTACGCGCCTCGAAAGTGAAAGACTTAAAACTTTTGCTCAAACTTTCCTGAGTGAAACTTTGAACCATTCTCTTACTAAACCAAGAATTAAAAATCAGGGATTACAGTGCAAAGTTTGGTACTAGATCTAGAGACACCTTACGTGACGTTTATTTGAAATTTAAAAATGGCCGCCATCCCTGTGTTAACCCTATAGGGAAAAATTAAATTTCGATTTTCGAAAAAACTATGATGTGTCAATTTTTCTAATTACTCCAAGAGTCTTAAATTAAAAAAAAACACTGTGAAAAGTTTGAGAGTCTTCATATCTATCCCCGAGGCTTATCTAAATACACACTCAAGAATTCAATGCAGAGTGTGGGAAGTTTCGACTATTGATAGGTTCCTACCCTGTGATTGGTTGCCGATACTCCGGAGAGGAATACACCTTGCGCCATCAGTAATGCTATGATTAAATTGCAATGGATGATGTTATGGTCTGACTTCAGGGCTCTTGACGAGATAGAACAAAAATAGTGAAGGCGTATTAAAATGAGAATGATGTTCTTTGAACGTAAAAGCTCTGACATCAGAACACCTGGAAACACATTTCTTCACTAAAATTCAGAAAAAGAAATTGGCTGTTATTCTTGAAAACGGCTCGTATTGCGTCATAGGAGATGATAACGCAATATGCTATAGGTAGGACAACTGAGCCTTCACCCTGATGGTCATACGCTTTCAAAAGAGCTCACAGAATGCAATAATGAAATACATTACCTTGCAATGAAACAACATATCACAAAGTGAAATTCATTCTTAAACATTGAAAGAAATTTATCAAAAATGGACGTTATCGTATTCAAGTTCAAGTGCAGTACTTTAGAAGTTTTCAGCATTTCGATCGAGTGAAAATTTTATACATTAAAGTGAAGTTGCCGTGGAGCTACTACAGCAGACCTGGTATAGTTTTAATTAGTTATTGTAGTGCAGATTATGAATAACAAAATTAATTCAATTCCAGACTTTAATTATAAATTTCTCAATACAGGCATCCGACAAGTCATTCTGATATACAACTATAACGTCATTTGGAGCCATCGATCATAAAAGCTGCTTTGCTGGAAACGTAATTCCTTGGTTGGAGGGGGTATGGTGGACCCCTGTTCATTTTTCGTGTTAATATCGCAATGGGGATTCTGCTGTGACAAAATCTTAAAAAAAACTGACAATGAAACCATACTAGTTTCACGTTCTGAACGTTACGTTTATTTGTACTCTGTAGATTTTGCACAACGAGTGCGTTAAAGACAGGTTGGTATTCTCCATACATAATAAACAACACAGTTTACTGAAACCAATCTCGCATTTAGGAGTTTGGTTTTGAGAGGAGACGTTGACATCAAAACTAGGGAATTACATTTCGTTAGCTTTTTGATCGACCATCCCTCGCTTTGGTCAATTTTACTGAATATTTTCGTGAACAAAAAGACCTAAAAATGATTGCCAGCTCTTTTAAGGAGTTACAATGGACAGGTGACCTCGCTGTGCAACATAAGGCCAAAGTAATTAAATTCTTTGTTTTGCGTCCACTCTCAATGGAAAAGGTACGCGTCTGAGCGGCTGAAAAACACACACAAGAAAATTGACACAATGTAATTTGATTGCAGCAAATAAAAAATTTTGTTATAAAATTTTAGTTCCGAAAAGCTAAGCGGTTAATGTCCTAAAATTTCCTATTCAAATACACTGATGTGTGTTTTTTCATGAAAACCTTAAAAACCTAGGCGGGTAGGGACGCAAAACAAAGAATTTAATTACTTTGGCCTAAATGGAAATTGAAGTAATGCATAATATACTTACTCCAGCCACACAAACGCAATGAGGGTGGCTATTAACGCTATCAAGGAAATTGAACAGCCTACGGTTGTGATAATATCTAATGCCTTTATATGGGTTTCTGATATCTGAAACCAAGCATAAATTCACTTCTAACTTTAACTATAGAGGTTACCTTACAAGTCTAAATAATAGCGTTGTGCTTGTGAGTCCGGTTGGTAAGAGTACTGGAACATACACCGCCCCCACTTGTTTTCATTTCATACAGTTTCTGTGCATTACACACACCCAATGTCTAAATTTGTCTTGTGTAGAAAATACTTGACAATCCTGAAAAACTACACCAGTTTGTCCAGAGTCGATTACTCATGCTTTCTGTCATTCACTATTTTTCAGAGTCTCCACTGAGAAAATGTCATTGTTACAAGTCCAGATACTTTAATGATTCTTGTAAAGGAAGTTTAAATACGTACCTACAAACATACATAGATACATAGATACATGATGCATACATACATCATGCATACATACATACATACATACATACATACATACATACATACATATATACATACATACATACATACATACATACATACATACATACATACATACATACATACATCATGCATACATACATACATACATACATACATACATACATGCATACATGCATGCATGCATGCATGCATGCATGCATGCATGCATACATACATACATACATACATACATACATACATACATACATACATACATACATACATACATACATACATACATACATACATGCTTGCACACTTTCACACTTACCATTATTCGCCTACGACGTACATACGTATATGTACAAGTATAGTGTACATTGATATATCCAAAGTAAAAGTAACTATCCAACATAAAGAGAACGGTTGCATCAAAATACTAACTATGATGTCCCTTCAGTTCTAAAGATTTAAAAGCATCATTAAATTTTAGATTTAAGGAGTCACTATCATATTTTTCAAGGTTTGCATGGATAAATATGGGACTAAATTTGCTAGATAAACAATTTTCATTGTAGTGTTCACATATGCAGTGGTCTTACTGCAGTATATCCTATTTACTTTAATAAGCATAATTTCACACTACTTTTCTGACTTTATAGTTGAGGCATAGAACCTCGAGAACTCGAGCGTCTATGATTGTGGTTGCTCAAACAGGCAAAACAAATTACCCTAAAAGACTAGGTTTCGGCTTAATTTCAAATCCACGTTTCAGTGCATATCTTAAATTGGCAGCAAATTCGTTTACTTACGGTGAATTCCTTAATTTGCATAAGGACGACGAAATTTGTCGTGTGATTGCACCGACATGACGTTTGCATATTACTTGACGCTGTTCTGTCAGCCTGGCAGCCAGTCTGACTCCATCCTCTGTAAAAGAAACGGTTTTACGATGAAATGTGTCATTTCAGATATACATGTTGCAGACATCAGGGGAGACAAATGATAAGGTATGCCATTGACACATTCAAAACTGTGGAATTCTAAAACATTGTCTATGGAAAGCCACGGCGTTAATCAACACAATTACTTTGCATTTTTTCCAACAATAAATTGTCTGTATGTTCCAATTTGTATCACACTGTTCAATAAAATGGAAAACAAAATGTCGAGGCCGCCGGGGTGTTCATGATGACGTATGTTGCACCTTTCAGTGTAATAAATGCATATTGAGGACACGGTTTACCAACTTCGAGTCATATAATAAGGTGGAATGTGCCCCGGGGAGAGATATTCGGAGTCTCAATACTTTACAATTCTTTTTCTGATCTACCACTTGTTGGGACTCATTTTGAAGCTCTTTCAGAAAGTAAAGTTTTCAACACCAAAGTTAAATTTGATAGAAAGTTTCACTCTTTCAATGTCGAGGCTAAACTAACCCATAACCCTAATAGGCATTTTCAAGGTATATGATAAACTTGTATGTCTCAATATCCGCCACATTTATTATCAAGCTTCCCTGGGGCTTTAATTTCTCAAAACTTTCAGGCTAATAAATAGCTGCAAAAGGCAACGTTCTCCTCCCCTCGTATCTTGCTCATCCATAATAGTAGTCGAAACGGTCGTTATTAAGTGATAACGTTTCTTAACGAGTGCCAGGTAATTACAGGAAGAAGACGAGACGTAGTTAACTGCTCGATAAAAGAGGTGGAGAGATATAATCATCTGCTTGTATCTAATGACGGTAAATACAGTTGAAATCACTGACAGTGTAAATGTTTTGTGGAAACATGGCATTTCCTGCAGTCGATCGGCCATTAGTCTCCTTGGCAACCGTGAACCTCACCTGATGTCGTAGTCATAGTAACTACACAGGGTCTGCGCCTCGGTGATGGTTTGTGAGTTTGTAATCAGCCTTGTAGTTTCCACACGGTGAGCTTCATCCACTATCGGATTAAACGTCTACGGGTGAAAACGATTGTACAAAGACAGTGAGCAGGACTTGAAACAGATGTAGGCTTAAGGGGGAATGCTCCGCGGGGACATATATTCCGACTCTCTCATTTTCACATTTCTTTTCTGGTCTGCCGCTTGTTGGGGTTCATTTTAAAGCGTTTGGAGTAAAAAAAATCACCTTACTTTGTTTAAAATTTAAAATTATATTATTCCAAGAGTTTACCCCGGGATGGCGGCCATTTTGAATTTCAAATTTGTTTCTTCTGCGCACAATTTGCACGGTGACCCCTGGCTTTTATTCATAATTTGATAAGAGTATATGTTGAAAGTTTAAGATAGGAAATTTTAAGTAGAAGTTTAAGTCTTTCACTTTCGAGACGCCTACTGCCTTAAAATCATGGACTCCGTGTTAAAACAAGACATTTTAAAACTGACACCTTTGCCATAATGTTTCTTAATGATAATCCTTTTTGAAAGGTGCAGGGTTTTTCCTCGGATTACCAAAAATAACTAATAAACTAATCTATTTGACATCAAGAGAGGTGAGAACAGAATTGCCCAGTAAAGTTTCAACTGTTGAATCAAAGCACATATCCTGTAAAATATCATTCAGAGTTACACATCTGCTCGCATGTTATCGATGTTTCTCCAACATACCACTTCCCTGCACTATCCGCTTCGTTTTCCGATTTTATGTCGTCGTGCTGTGTCTTGTCAATCTCTGAGCTATACTTGTTGGCATTTTCAACGACCATGAACCCTTTTTTTACCTTTCTTTACATGTTTATTTGCGCAATACAGTGCATTTCCTGCTGTGTAATGTGTACCTATTATCTCTTACTCACCAGATGTCTTCGATTACTGTAACACGCATTGACAGATATGAATTTGTATTTACATTATCAATAACTTAAACGAATAAGACGAAAATAAAATGCAAATAGACAGTAATGATTGACCTACTTGTCCATGTTTGAAGCTCATCTCTACTGGAAGTGACGTCAAAACGCCATTGACAAGATAGAAGCATGACAGCACACCGGAGTTCCTCACCGTCCTCTCGCTGTTGTCTTCGATGCTGGAATAGTATAAAAATGTAAAATGTTTGCCACCAGATACATAAACCACTTGCGCTACAAATGCACACACTTGATACTTTAAAAGATCACATCTTAATTGGACAACGCCCTCTAAGGCTTTGCACAGAAATAAGTGCTTGAGATTTCGGGTTTTTTTGTTTTTGTAAAATATGCAGCTCATCGCTTCAGTGTCCTCACTATTTCACCTCCCAGAGTTTACGTATTTGCGATACGTCGTTTCCAGAACGTTCCAAAATTGGAAACCACGTATCCAGAAATTTTCACACAATGTGGAAAGACACTGCTGAGCTCTGCATCTTTCTTGAATCATTGATGGACTTCTTCTGGTACACCCATGCTTGGATCAAGTTCCTGGTCAACTCTTTCAAGAGATGAAGACTTACAGCCGAAGTTTGATGTTCTCGACATATTATTTGCTGAATTTATTCAACGTCAATCTTTGTTCATTGCTCTAGTCGTGCAGTGCTTGGGTCATTTTCTACAGTGATACTTCATCATAAAAGATGTTCACTTTCCAGGCATAGTCTAATTAAAGGGACAGTAGCTGTAACTTTTGATGGTTTTTTTTCACTCATTTTGCTTTTAAGGTAATATGCACCTCGAAAGTGAAAGACTTAAACTTTTGCTCAAACTTTCCTCAGTGAAACTTTCAACCATTCTCTTATCAAAGCAAGAATAAAAATCAGGGGTCACCGTACAAACTTTGGTACTAGAGAGACAAATAACTTGTGATTTCTCGATATTTGAAATCCAAAATGGCCGCCATCCCTGTGTTAACTCTATGAGAAAAAATAAAATTTTCGATTTTCGAAAAACTAAGACGGTGAAAACTTTTCTTTCGCCAAGAGCTTCAAAATGAGCCCCCACAAGTGGTAGGTCAGAAGAAAATTGATAAAATTTGAAGGCCTGAATTTCTGTCCCGAGGTGCATTCTACCTTAATGTCAACTAGACGGTTTTTCGTTTTACTCTGCATGTTGAGATACATGGTATTTAACTTATCAATCCTATACATACGTAAACTGAAAGGTTATATTGTTGATATTATGAATTCGGGTCCGGACTAGAATTCAAATGTTAACAGTAATAATGCACTTTACACATATACATGCTGCTTTGATAAGCTGAATAGCGGGTGTTTTAGCGTGGGTAGAACAAGAACTTGCATGTCAAATAGCGTTACCCGTATGTCATGATGGTTTTTTTTAAAGAGTACCAAAGGTCTGCATCGTGTTAGTGTTTTAAAATTAGCTAAAACGAACCAGTGTTTGTCATTGATGGACACACTCTAGTTGCATTTTGTAATAAAAATGAATCTACGCTATAAGCTGATAGGACACTGGAAAACAGTCAGGAACTGACGTCAATACTGAAATACATTGATCACTAATGGCTTGCCGTTTCGGACAATGAGTGATCTGTCGGTCAGTACCTCAGGTCAACAACAATATCAAAAAACTTTATCAGTTTTCAAATGTCCGTCATGGCTAAGACGTTTAATGTGAAGTACAGCTTAGAAGTTGGCATTGTTGATTACCGGATATTTCTAATACAAGTTGATGGAATCTCTGTCAGCCTTTTTGTATAACGATGATAGAGAATTTTTGTTTTCAAAGAAGACATACGGGAACACAGTAACTGAAACTTAATTGGCCGTCTGGACTTATTCTTGTGAAATCGACCAATGAAATATTAGGTGTCAGAAAGATTGAAAGCTACATTTTAGGCCGATTAGTGCAGGCAGGACTTGCAGAATGAACTGACCTCGCACTTCAATATTTGTTTGAGCGGAGAATTACTCAGCAGACCTTTTCAAACTGAACGGAAGTGTGTTCCTCGGGCTACCAGAGAGAGAACGTGTGGAAACACTTCCAGGCAGTTATTGAAATCGCGTGTAGGACTTGCTGGAAATATAAAAGCCCGGGAAATTCCTTTCAGACGTATATTAATGTTTTTCAATGTAAAGAGCAAAATCAAACAACCATTTTTCTGATCCTGAAAGTTTTATATAAACAAACCGTGATTCGATGTTGCTACTAAGGAATGTACATAAAGGTTTGGTAAAATGCCAATAATGGGTTAGAAAGTTCAATGCCGTGTTTGCCGTGTATTGTTGCCAATGTTACAAACTCATCAAGTCATGGCATCTATTTTAATATACGTGATTCAATTTTGGGCAACCCTTACTTGACCTTCATTATGATCAACTCATTTTGAGTATTTCAGAATTGAGAATTGCAAAGGTCACGGCCAATTAAAACACTGTCCTACCAACTGAAGGTGTGTACAATACCCTGTCAGTAAGCAGAAGCACGGATGATTTCAGAACTGTGCGAAGAGGGAAAATGTGAACTATATTGGATGCTCGATGACTCAGAGATAGAACAGTGATACTCAATTTCCGATGAGGGTGAAGGAAACACAAATCCGTAATTGTTTGCATTTGAACCCGTAAAAATGCCAACTTACGGTGAAAAGGGGAATTAAATTGAATTGAATTGAATTGAATTGAATTGATTTGAATTGAAGACAAAAATGACCAGCATATGTTGTCCGCATTTGTTGTGTGAAGTCAAGTTATTCTGAATGGTTTACGTTGGTAAGACGTGACTGAACTTCACAACTGTAACGCATTTATCGCAAAAAATATCCTTCAGAACACATAACGTATCGCTGTTTTGTTTTTTATAAACATGATTTTCCTTCATGACCACATGATTCAACAAGTCAAAGCCCGGACTGCGAATCTGTAAGTCAATACCCACCTTCGAAGATTAAGCCGTTCATTAAATCTTGCGTTGAAATCACCATTATATTACCATGCCCTGAGCGTCGCATTTTGATTGGTCGAGGTGAACCACGTGACTGACAACAAATACACAGTAATGGTTTCACAGTTTACATGCCCGTGAATATGAATAATAAGATTAACAACTCAAAGTATCGTAACTTTACACCTCAAACGTAAATCATAATCAATCACAAAATAAAATGGAGCACTTGTAGGTCAAGTTGAGATACTTTTTTCTGAAAACATCTCCGGATTTGCCAATTTTTTACAGCGCGCGTGACAGTGCGTCGCGTATTGCTCAGTTTCTGGGGCCCAGTTGTCGTTCGCTCCTGAAATTTTCGGAAATTTTGACGGTTTTCTTAGGTTCGCTGATAATATAATGGAAATAACAGACTCCGCTCTGACCATTAACGTTTATTTGTGGGCGCGGGCTCGAGGAAAGCCAAATTAACGGGCTCGGCATGCCTCGCCCGTTAATTTTTGGCTTTCCTCTCGCCCTTGCCCACAAATAAACGTTAATGGTCAGCGCGTCGCCCGTTATTTCTATAATATTCGATGAGTATATATGTTGAGTGAAATTTACACACTCAAAGCACAGATTGGAGTGGGCGAATCGTCACGGTTCGTAATTGACAGCAAGGGGGTCACTGTTATGCAAATGTTAGCTGTACTCTTTACTTTCGCTTTCGCAAACCGTGCTACCTATGCGAAAGTTTTCAATTACGTTCACCACTTACTTCATGTGAAAAGAAATACAGGGTCAATCTTGTACTTAGGATGGATTCATAGAACTGACAAATGAATAAAGAAGGTCGATATATCAGCGCTGATTAAAGTGATTCAAGGTTGGTTTTTTATTGATTTTTTTCTTTGATAGATTGTAAATTATGGTGTGAGAAGTCGGTATTTATCACTGCGACATTACTGTTCAGCGCTCTAGGGTGTGAAGTCAGCAGGTTAATCTTGCAGATTGCAAGTAATCCGTCAAGCTGAGGGCGTTTGGTGACAAGGCAGGGCATGACACCAGGTTTATAATCAACAGGGCAGTAAGGATTTCATCAATCACACAGGGTGCTTAGACAGAGCGTGTTCTGAGAAAGACCCGGGCTGTGGATATGTTAGCTTGTTTTAATGAGATCACGCGGTGAACTGTTTACGAACAGTAAATCGTGCAGGCCAGTTTACAGTCTAACGGACTGAATGAAATACAACTGTCTTATCAGTTAGATGTCTGCAGAAATCAAGATAAATTATTCAACAAATAATTCACAAATTGCCCTAAGGACACGAGATTACTTTGGAGCATTTGCATTTATGTTTCATTTTCCTTACATAATAAACGAAGGCATCTGACAGCAGTATCGGATGAGACTTTTGATGAGAATCCTAGCGATCGAAGTTTCTGTGTGCATGGGTTTACGAGGAATCGATAGAATATACACTAAGAGTGGATAGACTCCTCAAGCATTTCATTTCAGAATATTTTGTATGTGTACAATCTCAAAATTCAAAGGAATTCACCTATAACTGATTAACGTGACTGCTTTTATGAGTACAGTACGAATCGATGCATTTTGTTCGTAGCAAACTGAAATTATACGCTGATTGAAAGCTGAAAATAGTGATTTGCTATAATTGTAGGCTACTCGACATTTAAAATGTTATATTCGAATTGCATAGGCATGTGTGATACCTAATCCTCTGCGATGTTCATATTGTATGGTACAGAGTGCGTTGGCAAAACGCGCCCACGACTGATCATCGACTGCAAGTGACAAATAATTCTGATGTAAGGAATATATACTTTACATGTATATCATATATGACAACTTTTGAATAAAAAAAAAACGTGAAGTACTAATTGACACAGAAGGATGTGCAAATGTTGTTATTTGAAACGATAACTGAGTAACTCCAAATCTGTATTCATCCACAGGTCTTATTTCTCATATTAGCGATTTCGAATGATGCAAACCAAAGAATGGAACTGCTGAAAGTGAGATTAATTGAACTGTATATCAATTAAAATACCATAGTTTGTAACTATCATGAGGTGTTAGGGGTGTATATTACACACTGGTTGGAATATCACATGTGTTAAGAAATAATAGTTATTACAGATCGGTTTGGGTTTGGGGTTTATTGCGACGCCTTGTAATGTGACGTAAATAGCTTGGAAAATTGAACAGACGAGAGGAGACTGGTTCGTGCCTGACAGGAATAACAAAACGCACAGACTCAATGACTGCACAAGAAAAGGAGGAATGGCTCCTTTCATGTTTGAAAGCGAAGATTACCCCGTATTAATACCTGATAAATTAATGTCAGCGTGGATAAGGCATTATGAGAGGCGTAGTGGAACGATGTTAATGGTTCGAAGATTATTGCGTAGCTATAGTGCAATATTTTTGTCAGCATCACTGGATACCATAAGTCCGCATTAGAACTTATGAAAAATTGAACGCTCAGGCTGAAGACTCTGTCAGCCGAAAACCGTGGCATTAGGCGTACCGGGGTTTTAGGTAACGTTACCGAACCCAAAACGAACTGTTGCATCGATCCATTTTCGCTCCCTGACATGTGATAGGAAAATGCAGCTAACGCAAAAGAAATCCGTGGTTTGACTTTGTTCGACACTTGTCTTGCCTAGCTTTCTTTTGATACAGTGCTGTATCATAGGGGGGAGGGGGGGTAGGAGTGAAGACTGGCTGACAGAGGTAGCGATTCGCATTAATCACTTGGAAGAGGTTTTATAGCTAGAACCTCCCCCGCAATCCTATTAACTCGTATCTAAGGCTGTGCATCCACTAGTCTACACTGTCGCTGATATTGATGTATATCAATAACGTTCACGTCACTCGAAAACGAGGCTCAGTGAGATTCCATAGCCCGCAGCTGCCGCTTTATTTGAGAAATAACCTTAGTTTGACCGATATAACTACAAAGTTTTGCATTAAAAAGAAACATTTTAGGGATAGGGTAATATAACAATAATTGCGATAGAAAAGAAGAAGTGAAATTCGAATATGATACTTTGAATGAAGACTTAATTAGTTTTTCAATACAGCTACGCCTACGTGAGGTGTTATGGTTTCTTATATCACAGAGCAAATGAAAATGAAGGAGAGAGCAGAACAAATTTAAAAGCATTTTGCATCATGGGTACTTGGCAATTTTCACACCTTTCATACTCATCCGGTGAAATTAATTTGAGTTGATCCTTACTGACAACAATGTCACCTTAGAAAGATATTAAATGTGTCTTTTCATTACAAGTAAACATTAAATGGCTGTTATTTGCAGTGGAATTTTAAGATCTGGGTTTCATTCTTACCTTATTTTGGAATCGTTGTTCTCTGCAAAGACTTCGTGGAAGTAATACACCGCGGCAAAGACGACACGTTTACCTGTCAGGATGGACGGGAGAAAGTATCTGGTCAATTGGTGGCATCGCTAATCGATCGAATGTTATTGTTCAAATCAATTGAGGTCTTGCACGCCTCGAAATTGAAAATCTTCAACTTTTGCTCAAACTTTCCCTAGCGAAAATTTAAATCATTCCCTTTCAAAATGAAAATTCAACGTCAAGGTCATCGTGCAATCTGGTACTAGAGAAACGAAATTACCCAATATTTACCTAAAAACCAGAAATTCAAAATGGCCGCCATCCCTCTGTAAACTCAAAGGGGGAAAATTAAATTATCGATTTGCACAAAAATAAGCTGATGAAAACTTTCGTTACTCCAAGAGCTGGAAAATGAGCCCCTGCAATTGGTAACCCAAAATGTATTGCAAAGGTTTTAGAGTCAAAATATTTGTCCCCGGGGCGCATTCTACCTATGGCAAATGCTCGTGGTGTTATGGGTATACAACACACTAATGGTCTCCCTTGTTTGATTGAATTGTCTTTGGAAGTGTTCAACAAACTGTTTGCCCAACGAGAGCTTATTTAGAATTCTCTTGCATGCTCGGAATGAAACTAGTATATTCATTCTCTCGAATACTGGTATTAAAATTTCATAATCAGCGAACGACGAGAATAATTTTGGAATTCCGTGGTAAATTTTTCCTAATACACATAACGTTTTTAGCGGCTAGCCTCCTTATTGTTCTGATAAACTCGCTTGGGGATTGTATGATTTCTCCTCAGTTTCTGGGCTTGAAATGAAACGGAATACTTGCCATTTTCACTATCCCAATATCAGTATATGACTTCACGAACATCCTGGTATTGTCGCGCGTTTGAATCCGTAAAGTGGATCGAATACTTTGTCACAGTCAATTTTATTCACTGAATGTATTGACTTACTATACGTACTGAAACACATTTTTTTAACGATTCGGAACAATTTGCATTTTAAGGCAACACTTTTGAACACTGAATACCACCAAATCAACCATGATGTAAGATCATAAAAGGTTCATGAAATAGCCTCTCAGTATTATGCAGACAGAAGATGGAAACGCGAGGCGCCACAGTGTTTTCCGTTTTCTGTTTGCGTTTTCATATCAATGACGGCAAAACTGAACGCGTTAATACTTACAGCTATCATATCGTGTTTTGCTGGTTAATCATACCCATCCGGGATAAATAAAATGTTGTCCTCCGAACCTACGCGAGGCTTTGTTAATTTGTTATGACCGATGTTACTTAGGTATACGTTCAAGCAATTGAATTTTATGGTCAAATGTTCTTAACAACTATGTACGTTGGAGTTTAAGTGCCCTGAAAACAACACAGTCGAAAGACACAAAGCGCGGAAAGGTGCACAAGTAAGATATCCGGTTGAAAAATTCGTAAGCTTAGCTTTTTTTTTCGCTTCTCAAAAACAATTCTTTTTTCCTGCAATTCCAGAAGGGGTAATTAATTTTCTATTGATCAAAACATCAACTAAAACTTCTTGAAGTGATTGATTAGGGAAAACCCTATGACCGGGGATGGGGGCATATGACGTAAGACTAAACAGAGTATGGTCCAGTGGTTAGGGTCTATTGAGACCGTATCATGTTCAGTTCTCCCACAGAAATATTTTTAAATGGGCATGAGCATTCAGGAAATCTAACTTCACAATTCTTTTTAACATCTAGAGTTTTCTTACCAAAAAGCTCATCTAAAACGTCTTCCGGTACACGAATCAGACTGTCGGTGTCATCTCCAGATGGAACAGTTGTATTTTCGATGACCTTTGACCCTTCGGTCGACGAGGACATCGCATTTGTAGCCTGATCCCCATGCCGATGGAATGCGATCTCGATGTTGGTTGTGTTCGTCACACGCGTGCACAGACGGATTTTGATGGCTGTAAAACAAATAAATCGTTGTGACGTATTTTCGTGAAGTTGTATTTTCGTCTATCGGATGAGTACCCTGATGTTATCATAATCTAAGTATTAAAATACATAAACCTAAACCTGATATTCTTTATCCATGCGATTTTAGAAGATGTCTTTGCTTTATAGTATTAGTATTTCCTATTCGTTTAATCTCTGCCCTGTCCTGTGGCGAACTTGTGTGTAGATGTGTGGGTCATATGATGACAAGGGTTCAAAGAAAAATATGGAGGTGTTCGGTAAGCATGTAGGCTTGTACCGCGCTGGATTTCTGTTCAGTGCAGGTATAAGGCAGAACCTGTGTATTTGTGTTGTCGTGTGTAAGTTTTACTTTTACATGTTTTTGAAGACTTTGTTTTCATTCGCGTGTTACCCCATACACACACACACTTTCCTGCTTCTACTAGACTTTTAAACAACAAAAATAAACTCTGAACGTGGAAAATCCATTACCAGAAGGGAATTCCAAGAAAAATGGGTTGTTTATATACCGAATCTGTGTCCCTCGAACTATTCACCGCGTTTTTTTTACACGAAAAATGTCAGTATTTTTACAGCAATAGAAAGCTGCTCTGATCCTTGGTGGATCTTGATAGTCTACGTATATGATGCATTATATTACCATGCCCTGCCCGTCGCATTTTGATTGGTCGAGGTGAACCACGTGACTGACCACAAATACACAGTAATGGTTTGTTTGCATGCCCGTGAATATGAATAATAAGACTAACAACTCAAAGTATCGTAACTTTACACCTCAAACGTAAATCATAATCAATCACAAAATAAAATGGAGCACTTGTAGGTCAAGTTGAGATACTTTTTTCTGAAAACATCTCCGGATTTGCCAATTTTTTACAGCGCGCGTGACAGTGCGTCGCGTATTGCTCAGTTTCTGGGGCCCAGTTGTCGTTCGCTCCTGAAATTTTCGGAAATTTTGACGGTTTTCTTAGGTTCGCTGATAATATAATGGAAATAACAGACTCCGCTCTGACCATTAACGTTTATTTGTGGGCGCGGGCTCGAGGAAAGCCAAATTAACGGGCTCGGCATGCCTCGCCCGTTAATTTTTGGCTTTCCTCTCGCCCTTGCCCACAAATAAACGTTAATGGTCAGCGCGTCGCCCGTTATTTCTATACTAGATTACTTTTGTTGGAATTAATTGCCATTCGTCTTGAGTCACTAAAACCACAAACGATTTATCAACAAAAAGGGAAAAAAGAAGGATAAATGGATGAGTGCTCAGACACTGAGGCTTAATGTAAATCTCGTCTATAGAGTGAGAGGGTATCAAATTGTACTTTAGACAAGGAATTCGAGTCTGTTTGCGTGGGAAAAGGTTTGCCATGGATATTCCTGATCGTGAAGGATGATTTTCTACGATAGAAATCAAGGAAGAGGTTAAATGGGCGGATTAAGAGGATTGCAGTTGAGGTAAGTGTATGATTGGGAATGCGGTGTGAGTTGCAGTAGTGTTTTACATTCATTAAGGCTATTGTCTGGGCTATTTTAAAACACTAACCGTGTAGTACCTTGTTTTCAGATTTTGTCATCTTTTTGTTGCAGTAGATGGTAAAATGCAGTGCAGGGGGGAAACCGGGTATTCGGTTGGCATGGCGACAATTTCAGGGTTAAAAATATGAGGAAATTTGTGGCAAAGATATCTATTGAACGAAAAGTCATACAACAACCGAATTTTTTCTGTAGCATTCAGATGTATATGTATTACAATATGAACCTAAATCTATGACTGTATAAGATGTCAATATAAATTAAATCATAGTCATCTCGGTAAGATTGAAAAATTAATAAATTTCACAACTTTCCGTCAAGTTTCTACTATGACATGATTGGATGACCTTGTTTTTTGAGGTTTATTTTGTAAAGTATTTAATTTCACATATGTTGGCTGATTTTCATTGCATTCCAACCATTCTTTCAAGAGATATTACTGCCACAAGAAACGAATGCAGTACAAAACACAATTGTTAGGAGTATTGGATTGAAATGTTTACAACATAAAGGTGATACTCATACTTCATGCAAAGTTTACGACCTCAAAATAGGGTATTCGACAAGTTTAAATTGTCAGTTAGAATTCTATTTACAAAAGCCTGGTTGTAATTGCTTTCTAAGTGAAAAATGAACTGTTAATTATCAAAAAAACATTGATTTTATAATCAGCATGATAATGAAATTCATGTGAGATTCTTTACTTGTTATGTATATGGACACCATAACGTCTAATATGGTTTGTTTTCTGGTTTAATTGCTATACCTGAATGAAAATCTTCATATGCCTTACAGTAATATCCACACAAAATATAAAACAGAATCATTTGTTGCAAATTTCTTCCCGATTACTCATTGATCTGGCTTTTTTAGACTGCAATTAGTCTCAAACTCACAATTTCCACAACGCCATATTTTTACCTCTGAAAAAGTCGCTTCAATAAGCAAGCAAATGGTCACTACTTCATACATGATGCCATAACTCAACAAAGTTTTTAGGCAACCAAAAATAGCGATTTACCTGTTTTGAATATATAATTAGACTAAACAAAATTTGACCAGGGGTCAGTGGGAAAAAACGCGATTTTTCTCGATTTTGGTTAATATTTTTTGAAGAATGATATAGCTTATTTGAAAGTATACATGTCGAGGGTGACAATGAAGGAAAAAAATAAAATTTGATTTTTTGAGCATTTTGACCAACATTAGCCCAGACGATGGCCTTAACTCTTTAGAAGTCGATCCCATCGCTGAAACGAGGCATAAGATTCTATGGTATAAATTATTACCAGTAAACTTTAATTTGTGAACTATCCAACCATCGTCTTCAATCCCAGAAAGCGTGTTTTGAAGATAGCTCTCTACAGCTCTTGCCATGATCAGTTTGTTTTCTTCGGCCTAAATTTGCAGAGTAAAAGAAAAAAGTTTTCGCGTTATAATAATTAATATTTAACGGTGCCATGGATAAGTATAGGTAATTGTACGGGTTCGAGTGGGTTTACAATTCTAAACCTCACGGCTTTAGCTGGCATGTTGTAAACCGCACGAGGCCGAAGGCCGAGTGCGGTTTACAACTTGCCAGCTAAAGCCGTGAGGTTTAGAATTGTAAACACACGAGAACCTGTACAATTACCTACTTATACCACGAAAAAAGAGGAAATTTGAAAAATATCATGACCTAGTTGTGCGGTGCTGTCAGAATGATCAATTTGCATTACGCCTTAAAACACCTGGTGTCATTAGGGATTGAAATTCTGACACAATAGATAGTTTAATACAGCTTTCTCATTGGCTAACAAACTGACTGCACTGATCCAGGTGCACATCAATTTGCCACGTGGTATGATGCATGTGCATGTCACTGTGCATCGGCCACGCCACCAGTATGGACGCATACTTGTATATCTCCGACACAATGTAATCAAGCGAAATGGAACGGTTTTGCTCGCAGTTTGATAACGCTATACCACTGGATGACTGAGAGGATTTTACCTAACGGCAAACATGAAAGTGAAAGATTTCCTGCTGCCTTGAACAGTGCACAATTGACTGAAATACAAGGATCTCGCTTACTTCAAAATACACGCAAGTCTACCGGATCAAGCGTGTCAGTGTCGGATGCATGGGGACGTACCCGAAGCGAGAAACTTAAAACAACTCCAGTTAAAAGCAGCGAAATATTCATTTGTGGATGTGTGGAATATCTGGATATCATACCGGCCATTCGGGCAGGTTAGTTTCAATTATTTTCCTATATTTTCCCAGCGTGACCGTTATCGTTATTGTTTCTTCCATCGTGTTTTTGAAAGGCCAGTTTAATATGACATGATAATATTTGAAACGTCCGATGCAGTGGGTCTACCCCGCCCGCTGAGTGTTGTCATTTGAACGGAGTTTAAGTGTGGGATTCCATTACTTTCCGCTCAAATGTCATTCCTTTTCGTCGGCAATATTTTTCAATTATTGATTATTTTCATTAAATTCAGGTTGCTGCAGCAACTTCTTTGTATGTATAAGGGCTTCAATGAACAACTATTTCAAGAATGCACCTTCCATCGTCCTGACGAAGTAGTTCACACGTACAAGTGTATCAGCAATTTCCAGCAGAAAACCGTGTCTAATGCTTTACAGCCCCCACAACCTGTGACAAAAGTTGATGTAAAAGTTGAAGAGTAGCATTCTCCGTGCTGCTCGTCAGATACCACTACGTTTAATAACCCGGTACACAAGTTCATCAGGCCATATTTTCATTCAAAACCAACACGGTGATAAGTTGAAGTGTAATTTTCATTGAAATGTAATTTCGCTAGTTCATTAAAAGTTGCCACATGTACAATCTGCCAGATGTTTGATTTTCGTTTGTATGTAGATTAGTAAACCTTTACGCGTACATTGATATGGAAAGTAGTAAACTTACGCCTGTATTCATATGATAATGAAGTCTATTCATTAAACTGTAAGGTTTACTAATTTCCATATCAATGAACCGTAATGGTTTACTTATTTGCATAAGAACAATTGGTGTTGCGATAATAAACGTACGGTGATAACAATGTGTCACATTCCCATGAGTGGTATAACTTGCTATATGCATGTTACAAGACGGTTTCTGATGTTTTAAAGTAAAAATGTAGTCGGTTTCATTATCGCGAAATACTGTAATTATATGACTATCACAGACTACACATGTCACAAGACGATATTTAAAATCGACAACCGGACCCCTGAGACAAGATGCAGGAAACGAGAGAAAAAGTAAAAGTTCTAGTCAAGACGCAAAGACTTGGAAAGTTTGGATAAAAATGCGAACGTTGCTTTGTGAATTATTTGTTAAGGTAGTTCGCACCTTGAAAGTGGAAGCCTTAAACTTTTGCTCAAACTTTCCTCAAGAAGTGTTTCAACCATTCTCTTTCAAAATAAAAAATAAAAATCGCGGCTCACCGTGCAAATTTTATTACTAGAGAAACAAATAATCCGAGATTTACCGATATTTGAAATTTAAAATGCCGGCCATCTCTGTGTTAATTCTATGGACGAAAATAAAATTTTCGAATTTCGAAAAAACTAAGCCGGTAAAAAGTTCCTACACCAAGAGCTTTACAATGAACCCCCACAAGTGGTATCTCAGAAAATAATTGCAAAAGTTTGAGAGTCCGAGTATCTCTCCCCGAGGTGCATTCTACCATAACATTTTCGTTTTCATTGTTTTACTACAGTTAGCTATACACAGTCCGGGTCAGCTCCAAAATTGGAGACTCATTATGATAATGTATTCCGGCATTCAGCCAATCATCGACCAGATTACATCATTAATAAAGTACGGGTCACGCTGTGTCACAAATTACCCACCAAGTGTGATCGGCAGTTTTGGGCCGCTTATTAAGCCCCTGTCTTGTGAATTTCGACGAATTTCGACAGTCAACATAATCCACGTGTTCTGCAGAAGGTCATGTCCAACAAGGAGTCCGATTAGTGAACAAATATTCGAAATATTGACGATTCATTTCTACCCCAAGTTTATACTCGGCTGAAGCTAGCAGCCAATACCTAGCAGCCAAAACTATGGTGTGGAAGCTAGCAGCCAAAACTTGCAAGCCACTTTCCTCCTATATTTTGAAGTCAAGTGGACATCATTCTAACATACAAGGTTCTTTATACATGTATCAACACAAACACATCATTTACTAATTAATTTCTTTGCATAAATTATCTCAATTCTAATTAGCACCTGGTATCCCAGCTAGCCTATGGCTATAAAGCACAATGCATTGTCTGCTGGAATGAAAGAAACAGTGTGCACCCATTACACCTAGCATGTCTTACACATATACATCCATACTAACAAACTACACTTGTCTCATTTCTTAATTAATTTCTTTGCATAAATTATCTCCATTCTAATTAGCATCTATATGCTAGCCTATAGCTATAAAGCACAATGCATTGTCTGCTTGAATTAAAGAAAGAGTGTGCATCCATTTCATCTAGCATGTCTTACACATATACACCCATTCTAACAAACTACACTTGTCTCATTTCTTAATTAATTTCTTTGCATAAATTGTCTCTGTTTTAATTATCACCCATAGCCAATGGCCACAAGAATATATAATAAGTGTCCGTGTCGATGAAAGAAAGAGTGTGCACCCATTACACCTAGCATGTCTTACACATATACATCCAAATTAACAAACCACACTTGTCTTATTTCTTAATTAATTTCTTTGCATAAATTATCTCTCCTTTAATTATTACCTATATGCTAGCCTATGGCCATACAGCAGAATATAGTGTCTGCATGGTCTGCTTGAATTAAAGAAAGAGTGTGCATCCATTTCATCTAGCATGTCTTACACAAATACACCCATTCTAACAAATTACACTTGTCTCATTTCTTAATTAATTTCTTTGCATAAATTATCTCAGCTTTAATTATCACCTATATGCTAACCTATGGCCATAGAGCAGAATATAGTGTCTGCCTGAATAAAAGAAAGAGTGTGCATCCATTTCACCTAGCATGTCTTACTCATATACATCCATACTAACAAACTTCACTGCTCTCATTTCTTAATTAATTTCTTTGCATAAATTATCTCCAATTAATTAACATATATATGCCAACCTATGGCCATAGAGCAGAATATAGTGTCTGCCTGAATGAAAGAAAGAGTGTGCATCCATTTCACCTAGCATGTCTTACTCATATACATCCATACTAACAAACTTCACTGCTCTCATTTCTTAATTAATTTCTTTGCATAAATTATCTCAGCTTTAATTATCACCAATGTGCTAACCTATGGCCATAGAGCAGAATATAGTGTCTGCCTGAATAGAAGAAAGAGTGTGCATCCATTTCACCTAGCATGTCTTACTCATATACATCCATACTAACAAAATTCACAGCTCTCATTTCTTAATTAATTTCTTTGCATAAATTATCTCTGCTTTAATTATCACCAATGTGCTAACCTATGGCCATAGAGCAGAATATAGTGTCTGCCTGAATAGAAGAAAGAGTGTGCATCCATTTAACCTAGCATGTCTTACTCATATACATCCATACTAACAAACTTTACTGCTCTCATTCTTAATCAATTTCTTTGCATAGATTATCTCCAATTAATTTACATAAATATATGCCAACCTATGGCTATACAGCACAATGCATTGCCTACTGGAATGAAAGAAAGAGTGTGCATCCATTTCACCTAGCATGTCTTACACATATACATCCATACTAACAAACTTTACTGCTCTCATTTCTTAATTAATTTCTTTGCATAAATTATCTCCAATTAATTAACATATATATGCCAACCTATGGCTATACAGCACAATGCATTGTCTGCTGGAATGAAAGAAAGAGTGTGCACCCATTTCACCTAGCATGTCTTACTCATATACATCCATACTAACAAACTTCACTGCTCTCATTTCTTAATTAATTTCTTTGCATAAATTATCTCAGCTTTAATTATCACCTATATGCTAGCCTATGGCCATAGAGCACAATGCATTGCCTACTGGAATGAAAGAAAGAGTGTGCATCCATTTCACCTAGCATGTCTTACTCATATACATCCATACTAACAAACTTTACTGCTCTCATTTCTTAATTAATTTCTTTGCATAAATTATCTCAGCTTTAATTATCCCTATATCCTAACCTATGGCCATAGAGCAGAATATAGTGTCTGCCTGAATAAAAGACAGAGTGTGCATCCATTTCACCTAGCATGTCTTACTCATATACATCCATACTAACAAAATTCACTGCTCTCATTTCTTAATTAATTTCTTTGCATAAATTATATCAGCTTTAATTATCCCTATATGCTAACCTATGGCCATAGAGCAGAATATAGTGTCTGCCTGAATAAAAGAAAGAGTGTGCATCCATTTCATCTAGCATGTCTTACACATATACACCCATTCTAACAAACTACACTTGTCTCATTTCTTAATTAATTTCTTTGCATAAATTGTCTCTGTTTTAATTTTCACCTATAGCCAATGGCCACAAGAATATATAATAAGTGTCCGTGTCGATGAAAGAAAGAGTGTGCACCCATTACACCTAGCATGTCTTACACATATACATCCAAATTAACAAACCACACTTGTCTTATTTCTTAATTAATTTCTTTGCATAAATTATCTCTCCTTTAATTATTACCTATATGCTAGCCTATGGCCATACAGCAGAATATAGTGTCTGCATGGTCTGCTTGAATTAAAGAAAGAGTGTGCATCCATTTCATCTAGCATGTCTTACACAAATACACCCATTCTAACAAATTACACTTGTCTCATTTCTTAATTAATTTCTTTGCATAAATTATCTCAGCTTTAATTATCACTATATGCTAACCTATGGCCATAGAGCAGAATATAGTGTCTGCCTGAATAAAAGAAAGAGTGTGCATCCATTTCACCTAGCATGTCTTACTCATATACATCCATACTAACAAACTTCACTGCTCTCATTTCTTAATTAATTTCTTTGCATAAATTATCTCCAATTAATTAACATATATATGCCAACCTATGGCCATAGAGCAGAATATAGTGTCTGCCTGAATGAAAGAAAGAGTGTGCATCCATTTCACCTAGCATGTCTTACTCATATACATCCATACTAACAAACTTCACTGCTCTCATTTCTTAATTAATTTCTTTGCATAAATTATCTCAGCTTTAATTATCACCTATATGCTAGCCTATGGCCATAGAGCAGAATATAGTGTCTGCCTGAATAGAAGAAAGAGTGTGCATCCATTTCACCTAGCATGTCTTACTCATATACATCGATACTAACAAACTTCACAGCTCTCATTTCTTAATTAATTTCTTTGCATAAATTATCTCAGCTTTAATTATCACCTATATGCTAACCTATGGCCATAGAGCAGAATATAGTGTCTGCCTGAATAGAAGAAAGAGTGTGCATCCATTTCACCTAGCATGTCTTACTCATATACATCCATACTAACAAAATTCACAGCTCTCATTTCTTAATTAATTTCTTTGCATAAATTATCTCAGCTTTAATTATCACCAATGTGCTAACCTATGGCCATAGAGCAGAATATAGTGTCTGCCTGAATGAAAGAAAGAGTGTGCATCCATTTCACCTAGCATGTCTTACTCATATACATCGATACTAACAAACTTCACAGCTCTCATTTCTTAATTAATTTCTTTGCATAAATTATCTCAGCTTTAATTATCACCTATATGCTAACCTATGGCCATAGAGCAGAATATAGTGTCTGCCTGAATAGAAGAAAGACTGTGCATCCATTTCACCTAGCATGTCTTACTCATATACATCCATACTAACAAACCTTACTGCTCTCATTTCTAAATTAATTTCTTTGCATAAATTATCTCCAATTAATTTACATAAATATATGCCAACCTATGGCTATACAGCACAATGCATTGTCTGCTGGAATGAAAGAAAGAGTGTGCATCCATTTCACCTAGCATGTTTTACACATATACATCCATACTAACAAACTTTACTGCTCTCATTTCTTAATTAATTTCTTTGCATAAATTATCTCCACTTAATTAACATACATCTGCCAACCTATGGCTATACAGCACAATGCATTGTCTGCTGGAATGAAAGAAAGAGTGTGCATCCATTTCACCTAGCATGTCTTACACATATACATCCATACTAACAAACTTTACTGCTCTCATTTCTTAATTAATTTCTTTGCATAAATTATCTCCACTTAATTAACATATATATGCCAACCTATGGCTATACAGCACAATGCATTGTCTGCTGGAATGAAAGAAAGAGTGTGCACCCATTTCACCTAGCATGTCCTCCACATATACTCCCATACTAACAAACTATACTTGTCTCATTTCTTAATTAATTTCTTTGCATAAATTATCTCAGCTTTAATTATCATCTATATGCTAGCCTATGGCCATAGACCAGAATGCATTGTCTCCTGGAGTCAAAGAAAGAGTGTGCATCCATTTCACCTAGCATGTCTTACTCATATACATCCATACTAACAAACCACACTTGTCTCATTTCTTAATTAATTTCTTTGCATAAATTATGTCCAATTAATTAACATATATATGCTAACCTATGGCTATACAACAGAGTGCATTGTCTGCTGGAATGAAAGAAAGAGTGTGCATCTATTTCAGCCAGCCTGTTTTACACATAGACATCCATATTGAGAAGTAAGACTCGTCTCATTTCTTAATTATTTCCCTTGCATAAATTGTCTCTAATTTAATTATCACCTATATGCTGGCCTGTGAATACAAGAGAATGCACAATTGTCTGCTGGAAAGAAAGAAAGAGAGTGCATCCATTTCACCTACCAATGTCTTGCATCCATACTAACAAATAAGGCTTCTCGCATTTCTTAATTAATTTCGTTGCATAAATTATCTCCATTTTAATTACCACATAATCGCTAGCCTATGGCTATACATAGTATGCAGTGTCCGCTAGAAAGATAGAGTGTGCATCCTTTTCACCTAGCCTGTCCTGTGTCTTTAGATCTATACTAACAAACTTCACAGCAGACTATGCACTCTGTTCTACAGCCATAAACTAGCATATACGTCCCAATTATAATTGAGATAATTTATGCAAAGAAATTATTTAAGAAATGGAAGAAGAGTAGTCTGTTAGTATAGATGTGTATGTATAAGACTGGGTAGGTGAAATGGATGCACATTCTTTCTTTCATTCCAGCAGACCGTGCATTCTGTTTCAAGCCAGTATACAGATGCTAATTACAATAAAGATAATTTATGCAAAAGAAATAATTAAAGAGTTGAGGTATATGAAGTCTGTAAGTATTGATGTACGTGCAGAAAACAGGGCAGGTGAAATGGATGCACACTCTTTCTTTTGTTCCAGCAGACCATGCATTCACTTCTACAGCAATTAGCCACCATGCACATGCTCATTATAATAGAGATAATTTATGCAAAGAAAATAATTAAGAAGTGGGACAAGCGCAGTTTGTTAGTATGGATGGATATGTGTAAGACATGGTAGGTGACATGGTTGCACACTCTTTCTTTCATTACAGCAGGCAATGCATTGTGCTGTATATAGCCATAGGCTAGCATATAGGTGCTAATTAAAATGGAGATAATTTATGCAAAGATATTAACTGTGAAATGAGACAAGTGAAGTTTGTTAGTATGGATGTATATGTGTAAGACATGCTAGGTGAAATAGGTGCACACTCTTTCTTTCATTCCAGCAGGCATTGCACTTTGCTGTATAGCCATATATATAAGGCTAGCATAAGGAGTCTAATAGAATGGAGATAATTTATGCAAAGAAATTAATTAAGAAATGAGAGCAGTAAAGTTTGTTAGTATGGATGTATAAGTGTAAGACATGCTAGGTGTAATGGATGCACACTCTTTCTTTCATTCCAGCAGACAATGCATTGTGCTTTATAGCCATAGGTTGGCATATATATGTTAATTAATTGGAGATAATTTATGCAAAGAAATTAATTAAGAAATGAGACAAGTGTAGTTTGTTAGTATGGATGTATATGAGCAAGACATGCTAGGTGAAATGGATGCACACTCTTTCTTTTATGAACAGACACTATATTCTGCTGTATGGCCATAGGTTAGCATATATATGTTCATTAATTGGAGATAATTTATGCAAAGAAATTAATTAAGAAATGAGACAAGTGTAGTTTGTTAGTATGGATGTATATGTGTAAGACATGCTAGGTGAAATGGATGCACACTCTTTCTTCGACTCCAGGAGACAATGCATTATGCTGTATATAGCCATGGTTTGGCATATATATGTTGATTAATTGGAGATAATTTATGCAAAGAAATTAATTAAGAAATGAGACAAGTGTAGTTTGTAAGTATGGATGTATATGTGTAAGACATGCTAGGTGAAATGGATGCACACTCTTTCTTTCATTCAGGCAGACACTATATTCCCCTGTATGGCCATAGGCTAGCATGTAGGTGATAATTAAAGCAGAGATAATTTATGCAAAGAAATTAATTAAGAAATAAGACAAGTGTAGTTTGTTAGTATGGATGTATATGAGTAAGACATGCTAGGTGAAATGGATGCACACTCTTTCTTTTATTCAAGCAGACACTATATTATGCTGTATGGCCATAGGTTAGCATATATATGTTCATTAATTGGAGATAATTTATGCAAAGAAATTAATTAAGAAATGAGACAAGTGTAGTTTGTTAGTATGGATATATATGTGTAAGACATGCTAGGTGAAATGGATGCACACTCTTTCTTCTACTCCAGGAGACAATGCATTGTGCTGTATATAGCCATGGTTTGGCATATATATGTTGATTAATTGGAGATAATTTATGCAAAGAAATTAATTAAGAAATGAGACAAGTGTAGTTTGTAAGTATGGATGTATATGTGTAAGACATGCTAGGTGAAATGGATGCACACTCTTTCTTTCATTCAGGCAGACACTATATTCCCCTGTACGGCCATAGGCTAGCATGTAGGTGATAATTAAAGCAGAGATAATTAATGCAAAGAAATTAATTAAGAAATAAGACAAGTGTAGTTTGTTAGTATGGATGTATATGTGTAAGACATGCTAGGTGAAATGGGTGCACACTCTTTCTTTGACTCCAGGAGACAATGCATAATGGCCATAGGCTAGCATATGGGTGATAATTAAAGCTGAGATAATTTATGCAAAGAAATTAATTAAGAAATGAGACAAGTGTAGTTTGTTAGTATGGATGTATATGTGTAAGACATGCTAGGTGAAATGGGTGCACACTCTTTCTTTGACTCCAGGAGACAATGCATAATGGCCATAGGCTAGCATATGGGTGATAATTAAAGCTGAGATAATTTATGCAAAGAAATTAATTAAGAAATAAGACAAGTGTAGTTTGTTAGTATGGATGTATATGTGTAAGACATGCTAGGTGAAATGGATGCACACTCTTTCTTTGACTCCAGGAGACAATGCATTGTGCTGTATATAGCCATGGTTTGGCATATATATGTTGATTAATTGGAGATAATTTATGCAAAGAAATTAATTAAGAAATGAGACAAGTGTAGTTTGTTAGTATGGATGTATATGTGTAAGACATGCTAGGTGTAATGGGTGCACACTCTTTCTTTCATTCATGCAGACACTATAATCATGTGGCCATTTGCTATAGGTGATAATTAAAACAGAGATAATTTATGCAAAGAAATTAATTAAGAAATGAGACAAGTGTAGTTTGTAAGTATGGATGTATATGTGTAAGACATGCTAGGTGAAATGGATGCACACTCTTTCTTTCATTCAGGCAGACACTATATTCCCCTGTATGGCCATAGGGTAGCATGTAGGTGATAATTAAAGCAGAGATAATTTATGCAAAGAAATTAATTAAGAAATAAGACAAGTGTAGTTTGTTAGTATGGATGTATATGAGTAAGACATGCTAGGTGAAATGGATGCACACTCTTTCTTTTATTCAAGCAGACACTATATTATGCTGTTTGGCCATAGGCTAGCATGTAGGTGATAATTAAAGCAGAGATAATTTATGCAAAGAAATTAATTAAGAAATGAGACAAGTGTAGTGTGTTAGTATGGATGTATATGTGTAAGACATGCTAGGTGTAATGGATGCACACTCTTTCTTTCATTCATGCAGACACTATATTCTGCTGTTTGGCCATAGGCTAGCATGTAGGTGATAATGAAAGCAGAGATAATTTATGCAAAGAAATTAATTAAGAAATAAGACAAGTGTAGTTTGTTAGTATGGATGTATATGAGTAAGACATGCTAGGTGAAATGGATGCACACTCTTTCTTTCATTCATGCAGACACTATATTCTGCTGTATGGCCATAGGCTAGCATGTAGGTGATAATTAAAGCAGAGATAATTTATGCAAGGAAATTAATTAAGAAATAAGACAAGTGTAGTTTTTTAGTATGGTTGTATATGAGTAAGACATGGTAGGTGTAATGGGTGCACACTCTTTCTTTCATTCATGCAGACACTATATTCTTGTGGCCATTGGCTATAGGTGATAATTAAAACAGATAATTTATGCAAAGAAATTAATTAAGAAATGAGACAAGTGTAGTTTGTTAGTATGGATGTATATGAGTAAGACATGCTAGGTGAAATGGATGCACACTCTTTCTTTTATTCAAGCAGACACTATATTATGCTGTATGGCCATAGGTTAGCATATGGGTGATAATTAAAACAGAGATAATTTATGCAAAGAAATTAATTAAGAAAAGAGAGAAGTGTAGTTTGTTAGTATGGATGTATAAGTGTAAGACATGCTAGGTGTAATGGGTGCACACTGTTTCTTTCATTCCAGCAGACAATGCATTGTGCTTTATAGCCATAGGCTAGCTGGGATACCAGGTGCTAATTAGAATGGAGATAATTTATGCTAATAAATTAATTAGTAAATGATGTGTTTGTGTTGATACATGTATAAGAACCTTGTATGTTAGATTGATGTCCACTTGACTTCAAAACATAGGAGGAAAGTGGCTTGCAAGTTTTGGCTGCTAGCTTCCACACCATAGTTTTGGCTGCTAGGTATTGGCTGCTAGCTTCAGCCGAGTCAAGTTTATCGATTTCGCTCAAGTACCGAGAATCATGTTGTGGATGTTCGTCATCTCTATTAGAAATACTGTTATAAAGGTTATTTGTGTAGGTACGCGTATAACATTTTGCAAGAAAGAAGAGCAATGTCAGAGCTTTAGAACGATACCTGTTTTGTAGTTGTCAAACGCAGACTAAAAATGGTACGCGATTTTGAAAATGTGTTGACAGAGTGGCCACACAACTGTTCCCCATACGGTAGAATTTGTATCGCTGCCATCTCCGACACAAATGGGGTATTCTGAACGATCTGTGTAGGTACACGATTTATATTTCGCAGGACTTCAAGCCAGAGTCTAGGAATCACAGCGATATATGGGGTTTGGTTGTCTTAGCCAGAATAAAACTGGTACGCGATTTTGAAATTGTGTTTTGACAGAGTGGCCACACAACTGTTCGACATTATGACGGAATACGGCGCGGGAGTTCGACACAGTATGGCGTACGTAACGAAGGACGCATATGGAGGTTGCCAGGAAATACAATTTTTACTGATGGCGCGCTGGCCGCTGATTGGCTAATGAGAGGGGGAAAATATTATGGTATAGCGCTCCAATTTTGGAGCTGACCCGGACTGATACATGGTCAGATTGTGTTTGTTGTAACACGAACAGTGGCTGGAATCGTAATCCATACGCTTTGTTTGTTTGTTTGTCATTCCTTCGTACAACAGGATAGCCGTGTAACAATAATTCAGAAAAGCGTCTTTTTTGGAGGAAATAAGGATATCACCGAATTTGAAAATGTTGGAAAGGGATTTGAGAAACAGCTGTAGTACAGAGACATATTTTGTTGTACATGTACTCTGAATTCAATGTGAATCAGACTGTGAGATTCTCAAGTGACCATGCCTGGCGCCTGCCGAAACTTAAGATTGGTTTATTATTAATGATTTGAAAGTCCTTAGAATTCAATAATGTTCATGTATGATGGAACAACTTTATGCTCTGTCATAAAATGTCCTAAAACTTATTTGACTTTGAGTTAGAAAACAATAACCTTACCTTCAAAGCTTCCGGGTTTAAAACTTCGTCTACGATATTTAAAAATTCCTGAAAAAATGAAGCAAAATACCCACACTAAGTGAACAGAACTCGATTAAAGCAAAAAAAAAGTTAAATCTATCTGCGTTTATATATATTGCCACTTTCCATTGTTAAGCAAACGATAAATGCATGCCGTCAAGATCCATCAATCTTCTATACCAACACAGTTCAGGAAAATATATGATACAGCAATGATGATTGGTTAACAGATGCATAAGGTTACGTCACCACCATTACTCACTTTGATCTTCTTTTCGGCTATTTCTCTTTCGGATGGTCCGGGTTCACAGGTCGTTGCTGTGGTAACCGGTTCAGTGGTTGGCGCTGTCGAGGTTAATGAAAACGAAGGCAGACCTTTCCTTGGGCTCCTCTTCTGTTGGAAGGAGCATAACAGACATCTACGGTCTTTCTTTCAAAATGCAAACTTTGTAGAAATGGTTATTACAAATTGAACATTTCCTAACATGTCATGAATGTAAATGAAATGATGGATAATAATGAAAATTACAGTTGGCACCGCATTGATTAGTATTTTAGGATAATTAAGGGTAGTGCTTAGGTAAAACAAATGTTGTGAGTCGTTTCTTTCAAATAACACACAAAAAGAAGATTTTACATACAGTTGATACCGTCATGTATTGAAACGTGAGGAGATAATGGAAGATGAACTTTATTTAATGTCGCTACTATGTATGGATTCCTGCTCTATAGTAATCTACTTCTATAATCTGCAACAACTAGGTTATGCTTCAGTTTTAATTTTAAATATCTGCATGTATGTTAAGATCTCTCTCTCTCTCTCTCTCTCTCTCTCTCTCTCTCTCTCTCTCTCTGTCTGTCCCTCTCTCTCCCTCTCTCTCTCTCTCTCTCTCTCTCACACACACACACAGACGCCGCGATAAACTATTCTATGAACCACTGTAGGTTCGTCTCGTTTTTTCACTTGAAAGCATTTCGATCGCCCGCGATGGAGATCACCGATAAAGGCTTTTATAGCTTCCAGAATCAAACGATGGGATAAAAACTAAACGTCGTGTAATTAAAGTGACTTTAGGAAGTATGTTTATTCTAGGAAGTCAAGCCGGGATCATTTCAAAAGTTCTCGTGGGATTTAGTAATGAGGGGCATACGGTGTACTTGAACTAATGGGTATTTGATGAAAATACGGATAGTAATATGTTGAGAACGGAAACCGCTTATCTTCGTGTGGGGACATAATCGATTGACCACGTTCACTGGCGTGGACAACCGCTAGGAATGATCACTTACAGCCACGCACACACCATGTTGTTTGATCTTCCTGAAATTTATTGGTCGTAAACCGTAAATCGTTACCAGGCGATAATTTTAGTCAATTGCGTTGCCATGGCGATTCGCAGGGAGAAAGTGAGATATCCCACGCTGATTAATAAATCGTCAACGTCATTGGTTAAGATAAACAACACGACTGCTACATGAACATCACTAGCTTGATAGGCGGGCTACACGGGATATTAAACTTATTTATGCGTTATAGAATTTATACCGGTGATATAATTGCATGTCCTTGAAGTCGGAGCAACGCGGTTACTGAATCAGTCCCGCACCATCCTGTGTCATTTGTGATTTGTGAATGTCGCAAAAGTGATGTTGACCAAAGAGTGCCCGGATGTTGATGATGGACAAGTAATAAAACCAAATTATATGCTCACGTATGGACTGCTACAGTGATATAAACTTGAAATGATAAACGATAAGTTATGTCGGATTTACCATTCGAAATACCGATCCACCTTCTTTCTCTTCCCTCTTTTGACTAATCGATCCTTCAATGGTCGCCATAGCAACTGCAAAAGGAGAGCCGGAACATAAAATGTTTAAATTGCTGCAGTGGAAGCAGTAAATAACCTCCTCTGAAAAACACGATTTACGTTTCAAGCAGATGGTCACGCTCAAAATCACCGCGCAGTGCGGTTGTACGAGTTTCTCACTATTAACTATTTTGTAAATTTGGAAACGATATAGCTTTATTATCCCTAACTTTTGATGTACTGTCTATAATTTTTGTCCTGTTTGAGAAATCGTTTGTCGATGTACTCCTGACCAAATGATGTAATGTTGAAATCTTTAACCTTCAACTCATTAACACAGTCTCTCTTTGCATTACGCCAAACGCGATATTGTTGCTGACGACTGGATTTTAGCCCGTTAGCAATAATATCGCATGTTGTGTTCGATGGTACTCGACTCTAAAATGAAAGGCTTAAACTTCTGCTCAAACTTTCCTAAATGAAACTTTCAACCGTTCTCTCACCAAACCAAGAATAAAAATCGTGGTCACCATGCACAGTTTGGCACTAGAGAAACAGATTACCTAACAATTACCGATATTCGAAATTCAAAATGGTCGCCATCTCCGTGTTCACTCTATGAACATTTTTCTTACTCAACAGCTTTAAGAACAGCCCCCACGAGCGGCAGAACAGAAATGTATGGGATAAGTTTGAGAATTTCTGTCCCTGAGGCGCATTCTACCTTAATACTGTGATTTCGACATACTGTAGGAACCAAGAGAAGAAATTGTACTTGTTTTTTTAAATTGTACTTTTTTGGACAAAATATAATTGAAAGATTATCAAAAGAAGCAGTTATTATCACTGTAATGGTTTCAGGTTTTAGGGACAATAGCCGTAACTTTTATTAATATTTTTATAACTTGATCTTTAAAACAAGTTTATGTGATGATTCGTCGCTCTCTGTAAAGCTGTCTGATGTGAAGTATTTGCCTCGCCAACAAAAAACGCTGTTTGCAATAGCCAATATGTTGTTTACAGGAACAAATGAATTCCAGTACATCTAACATACACGAACTGTATTGAAAAGTTGAACACTGCACGTTTCAACATGATTTCTGGAAAGGAATAAGGAACTAATATACAAACACAACAAAACATTGAAAATTACTCCAAAACTACAGATATTGAAGTTTTCAGCATGTGTTTTTTTATCAGTGCTTGCAGTGCCCTCTGACGACCCTGATATTACAGGGAGGGGTTCATAATTTATGCCGTGCTCGACCATGCTTTAGAACATATTTCACACAGTTCTGCGACCGTTTATAATCAAATACCTAACGAGTGTATTTGTGCATGGCCACCTTAAAATTGCTACCGGCGCCAAACCGTCGTAAAGAGGCGTCACACAGATGAAAATTATATGTTGAGAGCAAGGTATTTATGTTGACGCCTAAGGACAGTAATCCGAGGTAAATGAGAAATTTCTTAATCGAAAAACATTGCACGTAATAAGTGAAATTTCCTTACCTGTCACAGCAAGAAATGTCGAAGCTTTGAAAAACATCTGCAAAGAAAAGACAAATCGTTAAATCTTCCACAGAAATAATCTAATACTAGAAATATTTCACGAGCAATTCACTATCCATTTTCGTACCAAAACAAAGCATATACACTTGAAAGATAACTAATTAAGACTATAGGCAGGAAAGAGATATTCTCTACACGTACTTTGTTGAACATATTGGTGTGCAAAAACATATTGAGATATTGAGTGCCGAGATTCCTAAACTCGAAAATACTAACCTTCAAATCGACTAAGACCTTGTGATATCAGTGTTCTGGCAAAATGTCGTCGATGATCGGATCAAAACTGTCGCTTGGAGTCAGATTGAACAAAAAAGTAAACCCCGGGCTTTCAGCGCTCTATGCAAACCAGTGGAAGCGTTGGAACTCTCAAAGAGTACAAAGCTTGGCTTGACTCATTTGCGATACATTTCAAACCACATGCAGTCTCTGTACTTCCTTGGTGGTAAACCTGTAATCAAGAAGCGAAATGGCCATTGGGTAGAGACAACCACGTGACCTGTTCAAAGGACCTTATGTTGCTATGGTAAGAGAGCATTCCTAATTGTACAGGTGTGAGTGTGGCGACTTCAATTTCATACCAACTTTCAGATCTAGAACTTTGCGAATTTGCTATTTACCGTATTTAATGTGACTCACTATTTAGCTTTTGAAATAATTAAGGGATATTTTCACAGTGTAAGCATATGAGTACTCTACATTCTACCAATTTAAAGCCTGTTCCAAAAACACAGAAAATGTATGTGACATTCTCCGGTTTTGGATTCTCGAAAATGAAGAACTTTAAACTTTAGGCCTGTTAGGTATCTGTAACATGCATTTACTAAGTGTACAAATATATATATGAGAGAGAGAGAGAGAGAGAGAGAGAGAGAGAGAGAGAGAGAGAGAGAGAGAGAGAGAGAGAGAGAGAGAGAGTTATAATAGCAAATTTGGAAAGCTTTTGTCGTTCAAATTACACACATACCTGTTGAAAATTACGTTAGTTCCAACTTTTGATGCAATTTCTGTTTCGTTTGTTCTGTTTGTGATATTCAATTTCCTTTTCAACTCAACAAAACGTTTCGAAATTCCCCGTGCTAAACCAGTCAATTCAGCCTGTATCCGTGTTACGTCGGATGTTATTATTGACATTTGTATTGCAGCATGACTTGTCCCAGCTGGAATTCATTTGTCAGGGTGTACAACGCGTTGTATTGAAAAAAGCTAATACTCTGTACGTTAACATACTTTATGGATAGGCATTACAAAAAATGAACTTGATTTTTATAACAAAAATATGGAAAACATCAAAGTTACAGTTATTATCCCCGTAAGCGACACTAAATGCATAATCCGCTGAAGAGATTAAGTCATCTACTGCACTTGGGATGATGCAGTATAGTAAAAATCCAAACATGTTCCTTCGACATTTACCTGATCACCGCTTACGTAATGTGCCAGGGAAGAGTATAGCAATCTGTTCGATCCAAACATCTCTTGCTGTGAAGCGGAAAAAAACATGTCCCTCGTGTTTTTACTGCCGATTAATTTACAACGTGATGTCATTAAATTCTAACTATGACGTATGTCTACTTCAATAAAATAAATGACAAATTTTGTTCATACAATGAAACATGCAGCTATCACATCGCCGAGGCGTAAATTATGACAGTCAGTGTATAATTACCACCATCATTTCTCAGTACTGAAGATGACATAACATGTGTTATCGGTGTTGTTTTGCAGGGCGGAAGCTGTAAAAATGGGGTTACGAGGTTCGCTCATTGAATTCAAACTTCAATAGGATGACGTCATCCAGGTAAAACTGTGAAGGCTTGTTTTACAGTTGCTAATCCGTGAACACAGGGGTCACGTTAAAGGTCCAGTAGCTGTTGATGATTTTTTCCCACTGTTTTGTTATATCTTGTTCTGCTCCCAGAAGTAAGATGAAATACCAACGATTAAACTTGTCAACACATCTTCCATACGTGTAAATGCATGGTTATTGTCTACATTTGAATTATAGTCCGGATCCGAATTCACTTGTTAACAATAACAATGCAGTTTACACACGTACAGAAAGATTTGAAAAGCTGAATGCTGTGTTATCTCAACATGTTTTGGGGAGTAGAACAAGAAACTGTCGTTGACATTAAATACAAAACAGTTAAAAAACAGTGACAGTAATTCTCACTCTCATTTCATATCTTAATTATCCCTCTAATTAAACGACCAGTAATGCAAACTTTTGATAACTTTTCCATCTTTTTTGTTTTGAATGTCAACCATAGTTCCTTGTTCTACTCCCAAAGCCTTGTTGATATATAAAGTGTTCCGCTTGTCTACGCAGCCCGTACGTGTATAAACTGCGTTGTTATTGTTGAAAAGTGACTTCTGGTCCGGACTAGAATTCAACTGTAAACAATAACAATGTTACACATATAAACGCTAAGTTGACAAGCTAAATAATGGGTATGTCAATATTCTTTGGGTGTAGAAAAAGAAGTTGCAATTGATATAAAAAACAAAAATAATGAAAAGTTAGCATTACTGGCCCTTTAATTAAGTTCATTATAATTATGTTAAATACTTAGCCCACTTTGTTTTCTTACAAGGTCATTTAAAATCGAAAGGGCTCACTTAATTAGTTTTCGGGATACATTCTGGCCTGTACCACCGATATACAAATAAGCCTTCAGAAGTTAGGTGTACTTACACAAACTGCAGTGGCTCATACCAATGGTTTGTTTTCGGTCGGCACTTAGCGAGGAAACTCAGGGAAGGCATTCTTTAGCGACACTTCTGTCACCTAGGGATTGTGCAATCTGAATTCAAACGAGCGTAAATTGAGTCGTTCTGTCCCCCACCTTCATAAAAACGAATATGAAACGAAGATTATAAATTTTACTGAGTTAAGAATCGAGAAAAAAATTGCCGGGTCCAAAAAACCCTGATAGAACAAGAACGACTACGGTCTGCATGCTTATGAAAATGTAAACATGTTAAAGTGTGGAGTACCTAATACAGATAATTACCTGTAGTTGCCAAAATGGGTAATTCCGGGGTGATTGGTCAGCGAAACACTATTGAAGTCGGAATGCTTTCAGGGTAATCACAACCAGCGTGATAACATTTTGAGGGCACGATCTACGCACGGGCCTTTTGAAATAGAGTAATCCTTAACGAATTACTGAAGCACGACTAAACTAATGAACCCGTTCCTTGACAACATCGACATCAACTGATCTTACAATGGATGTTCTTAATTCACTACTTCGCACATTGGTCACGTACCAGTCCCTCAGTTCAAGGAAACTCGGAGATTACATTATATTTCATTTTCCCATGGTAGGGGTATTTTGTTTAATATTCCCGGAATTTGAGGTGTGCTTGCCGATATTCACAACTTGTCGACGCTGCTTAATCAAATAAGGAAGACTTGGAGTTTATCAAAGTTTTTGGGCATGGAATGCATATCACAATAAAGCGACAAATAAAATATACATGGTGAGAGTGGATGGTAACCGCAAATGAATTGAAATCCATCGCCAACCTTTCAAATTATTTCATCTATTTTTTGTTTCATGTGAGAAACTATTTAAGGTATTGTGCTGTCTAAAAGTGTTGAACGATCAATTAGCATATTTAATCTATGATTCTGACAAAACTGCTGAGTGATAAGAAATACAAGAGCTATAAAATGAGCCCCTACAAGTAATAGATAAGAAAAGAGTTTTAAAATTTTGAGAGTCCGAACATCTTAAGTTAAAGAGACTGATATCGTATTATGTTTTAGTGAAATTCCATGCACCAACGTATCAATACATATTAATAATACATACGCATGATATAAAGATATGTTGGAATATCATCATTTTCCTTGAATTATTGAAGGAAACGATAGTAAACGAAACTGTCTTGAAAATTTACTTCAAGAGTAGTGTCAACATGGCATGCTCACTTTCAGCTTGAAGAAAATTGCCAAGATTAGCATTTCTTATCACTCGGCAGTTTTGTCAGAATCATAGATGGAATATCACTGATTTCTTGACAATGCATACGTATTTGAGAGATTATTATACACCTACTGCCGTAACCTATGGGAGTTTGACCGTCCAATAACTTTCCGTATTTTGTATAGTACGCGGAGTCCCGAATACGGGAGACGCGCGACGCGCCTGTTTGACCTTTGACCTAGTGATTATCGGATATAAACAAACTATTTTACGGTGAGTTAAAGACCTAATAGCAACTTCCACCAAAATGTATTCGTAGTATAAGGTTTAACACACGTAAACACAAAACTGAGTCTAAATGCAATTGATTTTTATTTTAAAAAACTAATTAAATTGAAAACATTCAGCGAAGTTTGCTTGTACTGCACTGAAAATTAATTGGCTTCGTGCCAACGCAACAATCGCGCGCGTTCCACTCATATCGCGCGTGCCGCATCCCTCAAAATTTACCATAGAATTAGTTTATACGGACGATTAATGGAGGGAGGTGTATAATAATAGGGTTATACACAAAATACGGCCCTGTATGGACTCGGGCTCAGTGATAGACGTATTGGACTCGCCTTCGGCTCGTCCAATACGTCACTCACTGAGCCCTCGTCCATACAGGGCCGTATTTTGTGAATAACCCTATAGTATTGTGGAAACATTTAGAAATCTGCATTGATGGGAAAGAAATGCTTCCGGCTTAGACAACTGCCTTTGAGTTCTGTTTCGTGACATAACATGGATGAGAAGTATTTCAACGAACAAGACCATACTAAAAAGGAAGGTTGCTCAATCGAGATAGAGTAAGAATCTTTGGGGAAATCCAACCTTTCTCACTATTTTACTTGTCTACATTGCCAGTTGATAACCTCACATCTCGACACTCCATCCATTTCCTCTGTCAAAGGTCACCTAGCTCAATAAGAATATAATTGCCCTACTGAACTTTGTGACGTGTACATTACTACCGAATAAAATCAGTCAATAAACAGAAGGCACGGTGATATTAGGTTTGGAAAAGGATTCTAGATGAAAACTTGGTTCTTTGCAACCACGGATTTTCTCTTTAATGGTCTTTTTCTTTGTACTTGACATGAAACAAACAACCAGCAGTTATATATTTTGTAGTTTTCATCACATCTTGTCGTCAAGTATCTACACCAACACTGCAATTTCTAAGCTTTCTTTGGAAAAAACAGCCCTCCGCTCGTCTGTGATCCTCTGAAACATTTTCCATTGTTAGCTTTACGGCACCCTGCGAAACGAACAATCAACAAAACATACGCCAGTGGAGCATGGAAGTTTACGTGTATGTCTGTAAAGTACACAACTGATACGGATTAAAGCCTGTGACGTCACAACTGAACGTATCGTCTCAACCAATACGTGCCTGCCAGCATGTTCAGCGAACATTGCAAATTTCGTCTCACATAGCGATCGTGATGACAAGTAAATTGCATAAGCACTTCGTGATATGCACAATCTAAGGTTTTAACTTCTTGGCTATTTCTTTTCTAAGAATATTTCTTTAAACTCTCATACTCTTCTTCTTTCACAATGAAATCGACGCGCGTGACAATATACCTCTGGTGATTTTCCAATATATTATAACAGAACGAAATCTTAATTCCTTCACTTGATCACGATTCAAGAAAAGTATTTTCAATTATAAGCGTTTCGAGTGAACTAATCAGTGGAGTTTTCGAATAGAACAAACAATATCAGATATTCTTCTGTATCGAATTCAAGCGCAAACGAGTCGTTTACTACAAATGTGAACGTATTTGCCTTAGCATCGTATGGCAAATGTTTCATTTTCATAATATGTAAGACTTGTAATTTTTCTGAAATAGCATTAGAGATGGTACAGTGGGGTGGTCAAAAAGTATAAAAATCTGGAGAGTCACGGTAGAAATGGCTAGATTTTTATTTTCGCAACTACGTTGAATTTTGAAAAAAAAGTCGGCGTTAACAAAACCGCGTAATTACAGCAAAAACAGGATGGTTGGACAGTCTCATATACATTACGTTTACTTTTTGTACGTCTCACACAAGTTTGTAGATACATTGTAGATAAGAAGAACCGACTCATTTGAGTGAAATACTAATCATGTAACTCTCCACTCCACTGTTTATCTTTGTGTGTCTAGACAGATTGGCATCAGTACCTATACATTGTATTATGGTTTGTTTAGCCAGAGTGCTGTCCTAATTAACTTCGGTCTCTACTATCAACACGATAACTAATTTAGCAATTCCCTTGTGTGTTCTATCCAGACATTCAAATGACTCTGTTCTTTTTATCTACAATGTTATCTACAAAACTTGTGTGCCACTTACACAAAAGTAAACGTAATGTATATGAGACTGTTCAACCATCCTGTTTTTTGCTGTAATTCGGAAACAGAGAAAGATTGTCTCAGAAGATAGCTGAACTAAATTGACTGATAAATATGCAATCCAATCAAATCCTCGTTTCAATTCACGTATAGGGCCCGGATGATGGAGACAGTGCTTAAATCTTGATTGCCTGGTACTCTGCTTGTCATACGATGTCGTACCTACGCTAGATAAAAGTTCCAACTGCTGAATAGTAATATCGCATAGTGGGTTTAATATTCTTGAAGTTTACTTTCGTCCCATCACTTTTTTGTGTGTTTTGATACCCGTCGTTTACCTCAAACCCCATTACACACTCTCTGCAGCTTGGTCTGCATGCACTTTTCTAAGAAACAACTTTCACTCCATTGAGGTAACATGCAAAGAGTCTGCAGTCTTCGTCTTCACCGATTTAGGCGAACTTTTCTGATGTTCGCCGACATGCTACTGTTGTTTCCCTGTCCCTTTATATTTTAAAAGTAATTTTGATAGAAGATAACTTCGATATCGTTGCCAATATATGCCTTCCTATACTTACTGAATTGCTTTTATCCTGTAAAGAGTGCCCGTAACCTAGAATGCGCCTCGGCGACAGATATTCGGAGTCTCGAACTTTTAAAATACAGATTTAATCTACCACTTGTAGAGGCTCATTTTGATGCTTACAGAGTAAATAAAGCATTAACCGGCTTAGTTTTGAGAAAGTAAAAACATTAATTTTTGCATCCCAGAGTTAAGGCATGGCGGCCTTTTTAATTTCAAGTATTGGTAAATATTGGCTTATTTGTTTCTGTAATACCAAATTTTCCATGGTGGACCCTGTAACCTCCACAAATGTAATAATCTCCACAAATGTAATATCAACCACGGAGGACCCCTGACTTTTTTGTATTTCGAAAGGGACAATAGTTTAAAGTTTCCCTGAGGAAAGTTTGTGAAAAAGTTGAAGTCTTGCAATTTCCAGACGCAAACTACCTTTAATGCAAGTGTGGCGAACATCTAGGGCACATCCTGAGACAATTAAGGGAACTTCAAGAAAAAACCCAGTGTTTGTCATTTTGATAGAACGGTTGAATTTCCCACCGATTATGTCACAGTGGCATCTACGGCTTTTAAATTGAACTGTCACCGTTTAGTGATGCAATGTTACTAGTTAGGAATTCCCATCAATTTTACTTTTCTCAATAATTGAACGCGGGGGACGGGTGGTTGGATGGTTTGTAATTCGCTGATGCACTGTAATGGAGTGTGACAAACTGTTGAATAGATGGTGTTCTGACATTCTCCAACCTAACTTGAAAATTGTCCCATTACTGTGCAAGGTAACGGTTCAATGAAAATTTTCCAATACTTGTCGTGTATATAGTCAATACAGAGACTTTTTAGACCGTAGTGTCGGCGTGATGATTTACTCTCCGTCTACCTTTAAAACAAGGCAAGAACGATGGTCGATTAAAGGTATACAGTCACCAGTAATCTAAATATGCCCATATATGGTCAAAAGGGCGTTCCTTGGTATTCAAAATGCCCGTGTGAGGGCGCTGTTTTTTAAAAAGCGGCCACCCGCTTAAAATCTGTGATTGGTTAGATTTTCCTCTGTCCATGGTAACTGGGGTAAAATTGGAACAGGTGACAGTATACCTTTAACTCGTAAAAACCACGGAATACTCATTCTCTCTCCTCTGACGTAAACGTTCCACAAAATTGATTTCAGCTTACAAGCATAGGTTTATTGGAGCAACTCTGAATTATAGTCGTGGCAACGTCAACAATTCTGGATTCCTAAAAACAGTCACTTATCATGTCATGGAGACGAGTGAGTTTGGAACAACTGGAGGGGGTTCTAAGCTTTCCATACATATGAAAACGAAACACTTCCCAGCGTTACAGTGCACTACAATGTTGTTTTTTTCTGCATATTGAACCACCTTTGGGCAGTGACACGATTCGTTTCTGAGTGTAAAACATGCTAATAGTTTAGAATGGGCGACTAGCGTTTTATAGAAACGAGAAAATGTAAAATGCGTTGGCTGATATTTCAGTTGACATTTGGTATACAAAAACCGTATTATCAAAGGTACAATTCCACGAATTGACAAAATATCAAAATTCACAGTCACGTTGGTTTTCGAAGCACATTAATCGTTCGAATCCCCAGTGCAAAGAGTTATTCCGAGGCGTTCATGCCGTTTCTAAAACACAGAGATGTGATGTTATGGAATGGGCTGACAATTTATTGTTGGAGTAATGGGTAGTGTGCATATTTTGATGGAACGGTGGACGCATTTTTTTCCAATTGCTCTTCAAAAAATTTCAGATAAATTTTTATCTCGAGTCTAAAAATGAGGAACCAAGTGCATTAGACACTTTGTACATGTCTGTGTCCTCATATGTGATATTCTTTCTTTACTGCGTTTTCCATGTCGTCCTCTTGGCTGAGCCACTGAAATGAATGCACGTTCCCCTTGAGCAGAAACAAACATTGTCGTCTGCTTTCTTGTTTCCCGCGCGACGGATATTCGACAGCTGAAACTCCACTTTCTGCAGTGAACTCTGGCATGAAGTTAAAAAAAATATGTACAATAAGCCATTTACTTTCAAGATTCACTTTGTTATTTTTATCTCTGGGTTTTTGAATAATTATGATTATTACTGCTTTAAAAATGATATACATTCTTTGCGAAGATTGTACTGCTTTATATGGCTGAGTTTGCCAAGTCAAATAACACTACACCCCTTATCATTCGTTCGACACAACTGTCCATCGCTGCTGTTGTGGGTCTCTGCTTTGCTAAGGGTCTGTGCAGCTCCGATGCATAGCTGGGCATAAGGGAGTTGCTCCCGGCTGTGGCCTTAGCGTGCGGGGGGGGGGGGGGGGGGGGGGGGGGGGGATGCATTAAGCTTATACGTACCTACTTTACCGCATGTGCATTGTTAAAAACAATGTATTTCGCATACCATATGTCGACACTTCACGCCAACACAGCTGACATCAAAATTTTGCGATGCACATTATCACTAACATTACATGTTTTAACTTTCATCAACCGCCAATGTACCTTGGATATGGTGTTTAAACATTGTTGTATGAGTCCCATACGACATTTGAGCGCAGTTCCGACGACACCATTATGCGCCTCGAAAGTGAAAGACTTTAAATTTTTGCTCAAACTCTTGTCAATGAAACTTCGTATAATATATAAATCATCGGTCACCGTGCAAAGTTTGGTACTAGAGAAACAAATTACCTCTCAATTACAGATATTTTAAGTCCAAAATGGCCGCCATCCGCGTGTTCGATTTTCGAAAAATCAAGATGATAAAAACTCTTCTTACGTCAAGAGTTTTAAATGAAACCCCACAAGAGGCAGACCAGAAAAGAACTGTAAAAGTTTGAAAGTCCAAATATCTGTCACCAAGGTACGTTCTACCTTGAGCAAAGAAGGCAAGAACATTTGTCGACTGTGGAAGTTCAACACTGTCCACATAATACACATATCATATCCCAATCAGGGTATCTCCCACACAGAAATTGAATAAATCACAAAACACACCATACGATCTACATCATACAAAACTGAGGTTTTATTTTACACTTTTGAGTTATACACTTTGAATAATATAAGACACTGAAGGTTTATAAATATATTTCTCCAAAATACAATCTATACATGGATATTAATTAATGTGAGAGTAACTTCATCAGCCTACTGGGGGGTTATTGTACCCCCTTTAAAAAACATGAACTGTTACCATACAAATCTGTGGTCTCCCCTATTGTGGGAAGTGGAAAGATCCAGCGTATTGTAAAATAATAGGTTTAAACTAAACAAGATGTAGAATTTGGGGTGGGCTAGATGGCTTTGGTGGTTAAAACTATGATAACTCCTGTGATAAATGAAAGATCATACAAATGTGATCAAATCCAGTTGCTTTAGTTGGTGTAGCTGTGGCAAAGAGACAAACGGCCAGTCGCTGTAACTTCTGATGATTTTCTTTTCACTTTTATTGTTTTTTATGTCATCTGCAGTTTCTTGTTCTACTCCCCAAAGCAAGTTGAGATACACAGTATTCAGCTTGTCAACTCATCCTGTACATGTGTAAACTGTAAAATAGCAGAAAAATAATCAAAAGTTACAGCTGCTGGTCCTTTACTGAGTGATGGACTATTTCACGGAGATCACAACAATTTTTGCAACATCAGTGACATTGGTCATTGGTACATATACAAGAAATTTGAAAGTTTCATCTAACAAAAATAGCTACTATATTGCGTAAATAATTCTTGAAAGTATAAAAGACTACTCCTTACTCAGTAGAAATCTTAGATATTCAATAACAATATTCTCTTTTAATGTTACAGTCCTCTTTCTATCCTGTCAATACACAGGTATTGTTCATCCTTTATAAATATCTGGCACAAACGTACAAAGTTAACATATGCTACGTTATCAATTTACTGGTATCATAATGAAATCAAAACACCATGTTATGAATATTTTGATTTCTTGTTCAAAGCAGAATATTTTCAATAGCTCACTTAGGCAGGATAATTTGTTCAAGGCAGAATATTTTCAATAGCTCAGTTAGGCAGGATAATTTGTTCAAGGCAGAATATTTTCAATAGCTCAGTTAGGCAGGATAATTTCAAATTCAGTAAAGTTAGGCAAAAGATCACGATACCAGCTAAAACACCAGTTATTAGACCATAGCCCCTGTCTGTGATTAATCAAATATTCTAGCTAGAAAAAATACAAACTTTTGGAATTCTTTTTTGTAAAATGTTCTATACACAGATCAGACATTTTTTTTTGTTACAGACATTAAAAATCTTGCGTTACTTCAAAATATTTTGTATCAATTCTGAATGACTTTGACATTTCGAGACCTTTACTTTTCAAAGCTGACAAAATTTCTTTATTTCAAGGGTACATAGGTATTTTTTGTGAAAAGAAGTCACTCACATAACCCCGGTTAAATCAAACAAGGGCAGTATTTACACTTCAGAAAACTGCTATTGAGTTGCCAAATTTCAGCAGAAAACACTGTGATATATGTCCATTTATATACTGTGAATTGCTTTGGAGCATTGGCATTAGACGAACTAGACACATAGTCTAAATCGAGGTGTTGCCAACACTGTCAGGTGTAATTATCAGCTGAGCAGTAATTCAAGTCGACCACAGAGAAATCAACTCTGCCAAAGTTGAAACATTGTCTCGCAGCAGGTCAGATGTAGTCAAAACAACTACACCTGAAAGCAAGTGATAAGACTTGGACAGTGCTTAGACATATGTGGTGGTTTTGTTTAGACTACGTCTGACCTCCTGCTAAACAATGTTTCAACTTTTGCAGAATTGATTTTTTATGATCGACTCATGTTACCGCTTAGCTGTTAATTGCACCTGACAGTGTTGGCAACACCTCGATTTAGACAATATGTCTAGTTCGTCTAATGCCAATGCTTCAAAGCAATTCACAGTATATTTAAAAGAATCTAGTCTCAGCATCTTTGCTGTGCTTCACCACCTTTACCTTGTTTTTCTTATAACAGGGTAGCTGTGCCAGGTTAATTGTATAGAAATAACATAGGTCTGTGTTTGAAAAGCAATGAGGTACATGCTGCCACAGTACAGCGCCCTCTATAGTGATCTCATCATTTGCTCATGCATTGGTCCCAGCCAAAAAGTTACAGTTCAGACTTACATGATTGGCTATCTTCGATGAGCGAGATCAAATCTGTCATACAGATATTTTCTTATTACACGCTAATGTATCAAACAAAATGTCTCATTCTGACCAAAATTCTATGTGCACCTAATACACATACTGGCAAATAAACAAATATAAGAACAAAGGTTCGGAAAAAACCCCCAGAAATGTATAGTTTGAAAAATATTACTGTGTACAAAAGGGTATCAGGCTGCTTAACCCTGCATATTACCACTTGGAAATTTCAAACTCATCAGTTTTCGCTACTGACAGGGTTAGGTTAAGTGTCTGGTGGGAAAACATCCTAGGGTAACTGTCGAAAGAAGTATATATGGTGCCAAGATACACAAGCCAAATCCTTTCGGCCAGTAGCTGTAACTTCTGATGTTTTTTTCACTGTGCACTCTTAATGTTATCTAGTTTCTTGTTGTACTCCCCAAAGTATGTTGGGATACACAATATTCAGCTTGTCAACTCAGCCTGTACATGTGTAGACTGCATTGTTATTATTGACAAATGAGTTCTAGAATTCAAATGTAAACAACAACAGTGCATTTTACACTTGTAGATGCTGTGTTGGTGAGCTAAATAGTAGGGGTTTCAACATGCTTTGGGGAGTTACACAAAAAAATGCAATCGCCACACAAAACAAACACTGTGAAAAAAATCATCAAAAGTTACAGTCAATGGCCATTTATGAATTTACATGACGTAAATGGATTTCATTACTTGAGTTCTCGAAGGCAAAAATTCCTCAAATACTTTTCTATAATGCTCTTCAATATATATAATTAGCAAATTAATCATTCCATAATTAAGTACGTCTTATAATACTTCCAGTGATTTCTATATCAGGAAAATCCTTTTCTTTACATTTCACGTTGATGAAAGTTGCGTGTCCACTACACCAATTGGTAAATTCTTCCATTTTTTATCATGAAACTCACAGGGTAATAATAAAGATGGGTTGTAAATGACGGCAGAAGGCATTAGGCAGTGATGTGTTTGGTCTGAAAGAAACAAACTTTGATTTTTAGACAAATGTTAGATTTGCAGTGAACGATGTGCTTAGCTATGCGTAGAGTAATTTTTGAACAAATTCGTGTTGATAAGCGATTTCTTGGGTTTTGTAATGTGACATGTACGTATGCTTAACAATCAATGCCAAGTACAACCATATGCATATTGTGGTATAACATGTTGAAAACAACAACCTTTGTTCACAGAACACATTAACAAATACAAATACAATGTAGCAAATAATTGATAATTTGATAACACTGCATGATATCAACAAGAAATCACTCTGCTAAATCAAAATAGATTATTTAAATTTTTTACACTTTTTTATCCTGACATGTATAAAAGGGGAGTTCTATGGATTAAGTCATGAGCTAATGGTCAATAATACCCATCTTGAGGACTGGCAATATTTTTCTCTAGAAATCATTCATATCTTAAATGGTCAATACGGAAAATAATGTATTCAGAGCAGGCAACATTTACTCATATCCCCCTCAGCTGTGGTGAATATATCAAATCCTTTTATTTGATTGGATAATATATTCATACATTGACTGCCACATGAATCTTCAAATGAGCATCCCTTTTATTGACTTTGTAAATTTTCATATATGAATTCAGAAAAACCTTAAATTGACATTATTTGGTCGTTAATGGTCTTTGCTACAATGTGTTAATTTATTGCGTGGTTATAATTTTCTTTTTATTACAGTTTTGGATATCAAAGCTCAGGTGGGTCACGTGACATGATTGTTGGGTTTTTCTTTCTTGGCTTCCATGGTCATCATCATGGCTGGTGGGTTGTCAAGGTCTTCAAAATTTGGCTTCTCCTTGTCACCGTCCTCCTCCATGTTCAAGTGCATGGCTTGGTACCGCTGGACAACGCTCTCCCACTCCACCACTTCCTCGATCCTCTGGGGTCCGCTGGTGTTCCCAGCTCTCAGGAAACCACCTGATCAAAGGAAACGCAGAATTATATTTATAGTCTCTTCATAGTGTTTAAGCTACAGCGTAGTCTGTTGCTGGCTTTTGTTGTGTACTTCTTTCAATCAAAATTGATATAATACTACTTGAATAATCTGTAAAATCAATAATGACTATGAAAATTGCGAAGGACCTGACGTATTCAAGAACCAAATGTTAGCTTCTTGCTGGTTTTGAAATAAAAGCAACCTAGCGGCCGATATAGCTCCGCTGTGTTTATGTACAGAATAACTATTTTTGACACATGTGATGAAGAAGGTGGAAATCTTTGATAACTCAATGCAGTGGCCAGAAAAAAAGTGGCTAAAATAAGCTGCAAAAATACAAAATTGAAGATTTCATCATACTTTGAATATATCACATCCGATCATCCCTAAGAACATGTCAACCAAAGCTATCTGATGAGTAGTTTTTTTGAGAATAAAATATTCTGACCAAAAATGGCAACAATTGCCCCCAAAAATAAAAATTGCAGATTTCATCATAATTTCAAAATATCACACTTAGTTCATATATAGAAACCTATATACCAAATTTCAAAGCTGTTAGACCATACTTTTTGAGAAACACATTTTTTGACCAAAAATGGGAAAAATTGCCCCAAAATTCAAAATTGCAGATGTCATCATTATTTCAATAAATCTCATTTAGTTCATCTATGGAAACCTGTATACCAAATTTCAACGCTATCAGATAAGTAGTTTTGGAAATACACATTTTTTGACCAAAAATGGCAAAAATTGCCCAAAAAATACAAAATTACAGATTTCATCAGAAATTCAATATATATTACTAAGCTTATCTGTAGAAACCTGTATACCAAATTCAAAGTTATCAGACCAGTACTTTATGAGAAATACTTTTGACCAAAAATGGCAAAAATTGCCCCAAAATTACAAAATTGCAGATTTCATCATTATTTCCATAAATATCATTTAGTTCATCTGTAGAAACCTCTATACCAAATTTCAAAGCTATCAGATGAGTAGTTTTGGAAATACACATTTTTTGACCAAAAATGGCAAAAATTGCCCCAAAAATACAAATTACAGATTTCATCAGAAATTCAATATATATTACTTAGTTCATCTATAGAAACCTGTATACCAAATTTCAAAGCTATCAGACCAGTACTTTTTGAGAAATACATTTTTTGACCAAAAATGGCAAAAATTGCCTTAAAAAATGCAAATTTGCATATTTCTGCACAATTTGAACAAATCTGAAATAGATCATCCTAGGGACATATGTACCAATATAAAAGCTATCTGACCAGTAGTTTTGAAGAAGAAGATTTTTAAAGATTTTTTTACCAAAAATGACAAAAATTGCCTTAAAAATACAAATATGCAAATTTCACTACCATTTGAACAAATCTGATTTAAGTCACCCTAAGCAAACTGCATATAAAATTTCAAAGCAATCGGACGAGCAGTTTCAGAGAAGAAGATTTTTTTACCAAAAACACCAAAAAATGCCCCAAAAATACAAATATGCAAATTTCACCATGATTTGAACAAACTGAAGTGAGGTCACCCAAAGTGAACTGCATATAAAATTTCAAAGCAATTGGACTCGTGGTTTCAGAGGAGAAGGCAATTGTTGACGGACGACGACGGACGACGGACGCCGGACGCCGGACGACGACGGATAATCAACCTATTTGATAAGCTCCGCGTCGCTGACAGCGGAGCTAAAAGAGGGATACAAAATCAGAGCAAAGAGCAAATCGTTTTCAGATCAACTAGATGAAGAGTGAATTATCTTTAGATCCACTAGCCCATGGGCCTGTAGGAAAATAATAATACCAGCCCCCTCAGTTTCCACTACCCCAGTAATCAACATTTCAATTACAAGCTGCATAATTCACGTGTCAGTTAGGCTCATAGCAGCAAAAAGCTGCTAGCCCTGCTATTCAAACTACTAGCCCATAAGCTTTGGCTGGTGGATTTGCTCATCCCTGAGAATCTCCAGTATAAACTTGACCTACCTTCTGGTGCTACTTGGGTGTTCCTTCTGACCACACTACGCAGCCACTGAGCCGTGGAGTGCGCCAGCAGATCCACCGATCTGGAATCAGACACTGCATCAAGTTCCTCCTCCTCGTTGATGTACTCCCTGGCTTGACTGCTGCAGATTTTACCTGAGATGAGAGAAACACAATAAAATATGAATAGAGAAAGTTGTTCTTCAGTGCTTGTGAATGCACGTGACTTCAACAATGTGCAAGCAGGATGCATGTAGAGAGCTGCATGTATCTTCATGGTGTTTGTTCCCATGTATGTGCGTAACTTCTGCCCAAAGTCAATGACAGATTCAGCCAATGGGTCAGTATAGCCAAATGAAATCACAAGTTCACCGTCAGTTGCCACAAACAGAACACAACTTCACCTACATCTATTAAGCAACAAGTCATTTGCAATGACATAGTCCCTGACTTCGTCCTCTGGGACTAATAATACCATACAAATGTAAATATGAAGTATAACTCATCAGAAAGATACAGCTAAGAATGTTGAAAAGACTAATTTCAGACTGACAACAACATAACAGTCCAATCTTACCGGAGTAAAATACTGGAGCAGAAAATCCAAAATGTTGAGCAATTTGGATATTCATGGAAAGGAGAATATAAATGTATGTATGACCAAAAAAATGCCCACCTTTGTGTTTGAAGGCAACTTTGCAGTACGTAAACATCTTTGTAAACAGATTCAACGGCGCTGGTGTGGCTGACGTCCTGTTCATGTTACGAATCAGCTGAGCTCGTCCGAATTTCCACTCAGTATCAGACTGCGCCTGGATCCTCTGGTAAGTGTCGCTCATCATGGCGATGAGCAGATTGATCAACACGATCAATGTCACGATCAGATACGTGCCAAAGACGATCTTCACCAGCGTGAGTGTGATGTAGGGGTTTCTGTGGACTGGTGGTAAGTTGTCCGGTTCTACGAGTCCAAATAACGAGAAGAACAGCAACTCTAATGTCTCCAAAGGGGTCTGAACTTTGGCACCGGCGCTGCCATCGCCGTCTCCCTCCGTCAGAGTGTCGTTTCGTACCGGATAGACAGGCTGGTATATCGCTGCCAGTTGTAATGTAAATCCACTGATGAAGATACTGAGTATGACCATGAACCTGAGCAAATCCCGCATGAGATCCCGGATAATGATGGCCCATGGTCCGAAGAGATGGTGAAAGGACAGGAACTCCAGAAACTGTACAAAACACAGCAGGAGACACGTCGAGAAGAACAAGTTCCTGGCGTAGATTATTTCGTTTCTCGCGGTCCCTTCGAACGCGAATCCCAGTAAATGACAAAAGCACGCTATGGAAGCTATTGCAAGGTTGATCACATGTATCCAACCCAATCCCTGACGGTCGGCAGGGTTCGTAATCTCTGAGACGAGAAGTCCCGAAAACCACGCCAGAAGCAGCCACTCGTACCACTTTGGCATTAGCGATGGGTTGGCTTCGACCTCATTGATAAAAGTCGGTATGACGCAGGTGACAATCAGTAAGGCAATCAGGTAACCATGGGACACTAAGTAACACATGAACTTGATGATAGGAATCTTTGTGTAACGATGTTTGAGAGGTAGAGAAAACGCAATCCAAACAGGTGGGCATAGCAACATGACAAAAAACAACATGATTATTTTCCAGTTAGGCCAGCTCTTCAGCTGACCGCCCCAAACATCTGATAAATATCGTTGCACCGATGGATTTGCCACAACCTCTTTCTCCTCGCATTCGATCAACACATCCAGGAATTGCGTCCCTCTGTGATCTATAGATCGTAGGATGTGACCCGCACTGTTCGAGCTGGCGGCGATGGCTAGTAGGTCTACAGCCATTGCCTCGCAGAAGTTGCCGGCTTCCAGCAGGTCCTTGGCTCGTTCCTTCTCCTTGGTTGACTGGAGACGGAAGTTCTTGGAGAGTTTGACGGCAGTGTCCACTGGTGCCGGAGACACAAGGATGAACTCTTCTATTGACTTGTTGTTGTTGTGCTTGCCGTTCACCATCAAATCAAACACAAACTGAAATAAAATCACAGAATTAACAATTTTTAAAATAATCATGAAGAAATAAGACCACTGGTAATAAAATTTTCCCTCAGCTCCTACAGCCTTTATGTTAAACTGATTTTTTGGTCATTTGTTTTCTCATCACTTTATCTAAAATTTATTTATTTACCTGTTTATTCACTCTTTCTGTCATCAAACCAGTAAATGTCCAATGGTGGTACAATGGAATAAAAGGGTGCACACTGTTCTACATACTCAGTACGCCGGAAAGATCATGTGATAGTGGTACAAATAAACCCATGTGTAGAAACACGTATGGTAATACATGTATTTCTATGTGAGTTTCTGCTCATGATTTAATTCATACTGTGGTCAATTCGAATTGCGGGTTTAACCTTTTCACCCCCAGTTCCCTGTATACAGGTCCAACTTTACCATAGAAAACAATGGGTTTGGGACAAACCATGGTGGTGAAAGGGTTAACCCATTAAAGGGAGGGGTGTCAGAACTGTGCTGGAAGGTCCCATTGGACCCATATGACTAACTCTAACACTGTATCCACAGTACGTTTGCAACTGATCTGACAATTACAAGAAATTGCAGTTAATACAGAAAACAAACATTTTTGAAAAATTGTCCAAAGTCAGTTTCTGTGACCGCAGGGGTTCCTTAAATTCCTAACAAATATTGACGGTCACCTTTTTATCTTCCATCAGATGCTGCGTGTTGTGGTCTTTTTTCATCAGATAGCTCAGTACATCATGGTGTCCGGCTGATGCTGCGTAGCAGATTGGAACCTTCCCATCCTGAAATGATTATTAGTAGGATAACGTTTTTGTTTTCAATAATCAGTAAAACTTAACACATTAAGGTGCACAAGTGTACGTACGAACTGTGTCTGTGAATGATGTGAGAGCATATGGATGTAATAATGCCGCAAAAAATAGCAAAAAAATGTTCATGGGCACGGTGCACCTCTACCACAAACACTCTATATTGGCATTTTCTCAAAACCGACTAGTTTGCGCACAAGTGAAAACCAAAATTTGGCACAGAGTGATCCACTGTTCAGTTGAGTGCGAACGAACTCTGAAGTTCCCCATCCCCTTGCAATCATACACATCACACAATTGTACCTGGTATTCGTCCACCATCTTCCTGTGGCCAAACTATAGATCCATGTAGAGGCAGAAATTCCAACTACGTTAGACAAAGTTCACAGGATACACATGCTACCCTCAGTTGAACACTTCTCAACTCGTTCATTTGGGATATGACTTTTTCAAGCTATACTTTTAAAGCATTCAATGTCAACATCAAGGTTGCTGCTAATTCTCCACTTAAGATTTAGAAGTTTGGTTGATCCACAACGCTTTGTACTGTTTAGTTTCATGATCTCAAATTGTATGGAATGTGACATTTTGAATTTACCTGGTGTGGATTTTTTTTCACAAAACTTCAAGAAACTACAGAGCATTCTGTTTACTAATACACCACACAAAAGAAAGAACATTTCCATATGTCATATAGTCATTACATTATTGCCATGTACAGAGATATTAATTTTACCATATAAGGAAAGAATATTTCCAAATATGGGTTGTGCAAGAATGACACTTCCAAATATGGGTTGTGTATTTGTTACAGAAATTTTGGCAACTTTACAGAAAGCATTTACATAATATCACTGTGAATGGAATAAGCACTGGGCTGAATATGGGGTGTTTTATAGAAAGCGGCATTAGTTAAAAAATAGCAATTTGCAGAAATACAGAAGATCTTCCATGACACCCTAAGATTCTAAAGGTATAACCTTCTGGTTTAATGTATGAACTGAAGATAGCAGACTGTTTAGTCTTCAGCCAGTCATTTCTCTGTCAGAAAACTAATACTTTGTAACATCATTTTCAGGTTCAGATTCAATGGCCATCCCTCTTACTGACCTTGGTTTCAAATTTGGGAGATGCTCCTGATTCCACCAGTAACTTGACGACATTGAGATAGCCTGCCTTTGCAGCGAAGTGGAGAGATGTCCAACCATTCTGTGGGATGAAGTGTTCAGAAACAGTGACACATCAAAATATGAAAACTACCATTCTTTTGAAAAAAAAATCTTTTATTTTAAAGTCCTACTTCCTGCCCAGTAACTTGACAGCTTTTCAATATTTTATGAGTATCAAGAACACTTTCTTGATCAACTACAAAAAGTATCATTAAAGCCCGGGCGAAATGGACCGGGATCCGGATTAATGCCAAGTTTGGGTGGGCGTTTTGGGGCATGGCTCTGCATAATGAGTCTGTTGGTAACGGTTGCTATCGTTCGCATTACCTGCGTAATCTGTTTGCTCTCAAATCACGCTCTGACTATAAGCTTAGGAACAGCCTTCGCAATACGCGAAAGAAAAAAGAAAGAAAGAAAGAAAAAAAAACAATTTCATAAAAACAGAAGCGTGCCGAGTTGATCTACTGAAGTTTTTGCTGAGTTGATTTACTGAAGTTTCGGGGTCATGTCATCGTTCGAGAATGATTCGGCTACTGACCGCCATATCTACATACGGAAATGGCGCCGTACGTAGTGGAAATAATCATCAAGAAAGTAATAAACATAACATTAAAAATAATCCAAAGCTGGCTATTTCGTATGTTGAAATCACGAAGTACAGATCTGAACATTGACTGAGAAACACGGTCAGGAAAATGGTAGGAAATAGGTGAACGACGCGACGTCATGACCGATCGCTAAAATAAGTTCACTACATCACGGAAGGATCGAGATTTCCATGAATCTCGCGTACCACGATATCTGTAAGCGATCGAGGTCGGCTGCTCGGTTGCTTTGATGGTGACCCCGGACATCTCATCTCGAGTTATGTTTATTTTCGGAGCAATGGGATGAACCACGGACTGGGTTCATAGATATCTCCGTTATTGAAGAAATTAAAGTCCAACCTTTGTCGAAATCTTACGATGTAGTGCCAACTCAATGAGCCGATCTCGGACACACGTATCAATAGGCCTAAGCCTTTCAGAGAAGATCGGGTGATGACGCTCACTTGCTCACCTTGAACTGACATTGGCAAATACTGTTTTGATGTCTTTACAAGCTTTGTTTAATTCTCATAACAGAAGTCCAAACGTTACTGGGGCAACCGGTATGTCAAAACCTTACCAACCCTCCGAACACGACATGTCATTGCCATGTGTGAGAACACGTGTACATACGGCCGTTTTCAGGGCTAGCATTTATATCAAAAGCGACTGTAGCGTACCGGTACTTTCGGCCGTAGATTTGAGGGGCTGTTTAAAAAGTGGCTCTCTTTGACTGACTGTAATTAAATTGATCATGGAGGCTACCGCCATGCTTTAGTATTTAGTTGTTTTCGATGTCATTGTAAACTATGGACTCTGCCTGCAGTTCTGTAAAATACAGTGTACGCACTTTTCGCAAGGATACATCGTACCGGTACTGACTCATCTCTTGCCAAGTCACGACGGAAAATGGCCCACTTTCGCGATGTCATTGCATCATAAACGCTTGTTAGTAAAATAGTTTATGACAACCACGAAGTTTTCATTCTGTGTGCACGCCAATATACATGTAACTCTAAGCGTACACATGGTTTGTTTACATCGTAATTATTCTCGTGTGCACAGCAAATGTTCGACCAGTTTACACCTCTGCGCGTCACTGAATGATTGACAATTGTTTGAATCGCGGAACGACTGTTCGCTGGGGGCAATTTCCTTTGTTACGAAAGCGATTTTTCCCCTAACCGTCGTAATTTTAAAAGGCTTTGTGAAACTTTGCGGATATCTATATGGCCTACGCGTTTATGAAACAGTCTATGTTTATGGTATGCCAATAATGTTTGTATGAGAATCGCTTCGGCTGATTTTCACGGAGCGGTCTACCTTGCTGTTGCCAGTTGTCACTCAAGCGCCATTATGAATTTTCGATGAGTTAGGGGTCTTTTATACCCCGCACCGGGGTTTAAAGAATTGTATGTAGTGCATGCAGAATTCAGATCAGAAACAGTGCCCATACACAGCGTATGTCCCTTGCAGATTGACAATCAAATCCTATCTGAATGCACCACAGGAAAGTTGCAGAAAAGACCGCAATGGGAACCTCATTGTACAGTTGTTGCACCATAATGATCTTTTCCCTTCATCCAGAACTTCCAAAGACACAGCAACAACACTACAGTTTAGTTTTCAAAGTTCATAATTTCAACTTTTGTCACAGAAAAGACTGAGCTTGCATGAGTACAGTTCATTGTATCCAGTGAAACACTCTTTATTGTTCAAAAGAAGATAAACATGAAATTCCTGCCAAGGAAGACGGAATCTACCTTATCAAATGTGTTGATATCAGAGCCTTGGCCAATCAGCAAAGCAACCATATCATAGTGTCCATTGGCTGCTGCAAGGTGTAGGCCGGTGCGCCCTCGTTTGTCTTTAAAGTGCAACTGGTTGGTAGATTTGCTAAGCAGTAAACCGACCACGGCAATATGGCCGCTCTGTGCTGCTAAGTGCAGTGGTATAGTACCCTGAAACAAATGGCAGAAGATCACGTTAAGGCACTGGATAGCAAAGCCAGTGGTCTATAAGCTCTGGGATGACCACACTTTTTTTCAGATTTGAAGTAAATTATTCTGATTGTTGACACTAATGGACAAACATCATGGGACTGATGGCAGGACTAACGCACTATTTTGAAAGACCATAAAATATACCTCATAGATCTTTCAATCACCAAAATTACACTGATTTGCTCATCCCTAATTGATGTGAAATCACGTTTGAAGTTTAAAGGTCTGAAAGCTGTATCTTTTAGTATTATTTTTTGTGATTTTACTTCCAAACTAAAACAAGTTCATGGGAATGTATTCATTGAGAGGTGTTTATACAGGTAGCATAAACTGTCCACTGGGACTGCATGTGCAATTTTGAGCAAGATAAATAATAAATGTTTGCCCAAACATAAAATGGCGCCCTCATGCAAAAAAAGGCAAAACACAGTACACAGCGCATATATGCATTGGAATCTTCACAGAAACAACAGAGTGGTCCAGTATAATGCATAGTGCTGAAATTTTTCCACTGGGACACCATATGCTATGTTTTCTTTGTAAGGCCAAAAAAAAATTGTGCTGTTCCGATTACATGGTTTTCAAAAATAAGGTAGGTAGGTAGGTAGGGAAATTTTTTTTTTTCATTTTTTTTTATTTCTCAATGTGCATTTTGTACGCGTTCAAACAAACTACCAGTGAACAATTTCCTCATGAAACGCACTCAAATTGAATACCAATTTATTAAAATAAAATATTCACCAGTAGAATTGAAGTGTGTGGTTTATTAGACTGCCATGGAAATTGATATGGCTGAATTACAACTCTTTGACAGGAAAGTGAACTGTTTATCCACAGGTAAGTCTGACTTGTAAGAACTGACACAACACAATATTTACTGTCATCAATGCAGTGTTTTATCTAGGATACTATACCAGGGGGATTGGTCCCCCTCTACTGGACTTTTGAGGGGGGTTTTAAAATTTTTGGGGGGATTTAACGGAAACATTTAATGATATCTTATATGTAAGTTTTAATGTTGCAGTGATGTCACTTGTGATATACATACTACAAGCCATAAATCACTTGCTTACACAATCCAAGCTGCTGGCTCCAAACACCATCCTCTATAAGATTTTTTCAAAATTCAACAAATTTAGGTATCACTGTTGTGAATGTATAGGGCTTCCAAGAGTGGCGGACAGCTCATTAATATTCATAAGCTTTAATATGCATTCAAATATCACTTCAAAAACCGGGCCCATTGACACCACAGCTTGCTTCATACAAGGTAGCTGCAGTACAGTAGCTCGAGGTTTTGCCTGGGTATTTGGGTCGGACGGCAAAACCAGAGTGGTTTTGCCATCCGACCCAAATACCCAGGCAAAACCTCGAGCTACTGTACTGCAGCTACTTGCTTCAATGCTTGTGCAGTCTGCACTGAACACGTTTCTGTGACAGTAAAGTCCAATGTTTTGTGTCAATTTTGCTATCAGAATTATTTTCAGTGTTATGGATATTCATATGATGCACAAAAACTTCAGTTTGTCTCCTTTTCTCAATCGTACAGAGATGATGTGACACAGAAACCTTATCGGGCTAGGGCAATGAACTTTTGCCTCTCAACTGGCTGATAGGCTTTCATATGCAAAATCAGCGTACGGAAATTTACGTGTAGTATTGTTTCAACAGCATTTTATTGAGGCAGTTCAAAAAGTATCAAAATCGAACTAAAATTAGTTTCATGCATTTCACGTTTTTTCATATCATTATTTTTACTCCGGTTTACGAAGCTCTAAAAAGTCTAGGGTCGGGGGATAAAATTTGGGTAGGTCGGGTAATTGGAACAGCACATATTTTTTTTTTGTAATATTACCAGTTTGAAAAGTGGCAGGAAATCAAAATAACGGTCAAAATTTAAAGTTACTTGTCCAATTTTTCAGTGGTAAAAGACAATATACTTTAAATCTGTAGAATTTAAAGAAAACCAGAGAAAATAGAAAGCCTTTTTCAGGTCGACAAATTTCAAGAGTTACAGCTACAGGGGCTTTAATGTTCAAGCTTAAGATTACATATACACCAAGTTTTGAATGTCATCAATGTTACAAAATGTTACATGGTTCTGAAGAATGATACTTGGTGCTAACATATTTTTACCTCACACTGGGTAGGGTTCTTCAGAAAAGGAATTTGAAGGGTTGGCCACCCCTCTAATTTTTGAATGACCTTATCATGTGTTCATGACCAGAGAAAAGGATATATTTTCAAAACATGTATATGCAAATTGGGTCTTATTATGTAAATTGGCCATCTCTCTCATTTTGTAGGATTTAGAGAACAGTGTTGAGTTTCCAAAAATTGCAACATTCTACTATGACCCTTTCACAAGGTTGCGCTGTGTGAAGGTCAAACTTGCCTAGTACAATGGGGCAGCAACTGTCAAATTTGTTGCTGAATACTGTAAGTTAACCTGCTCACCCCTCATTCTGTGTAAACAGGTCCACGATCAGCATTGATAACAATGGATTTGGGTCAAATCATGGTGGTGGAAGGGTTAAAGAATTCATCATTACCTGTCTTGCAGTTGGTACATCTGGCATGACTCCTGGCGAGTTCAGTAACACTCTCACCAATCCCTCGTGACCGGACTGGGCGGCTAGATGGAGTGGTGTAAAGCCATACTGTATCACAAAAAACCCAAGCATTTTTATTTGTTAATTGTATCATCATTGATGATAGAATGTAAATGACATAATTATTTATGTTTCTGAAAAATCGTTTCAAACGGATTGAATCGCTCAGAGCAATATTGTGAGCGAGCAATGATTCAACAAATTTATAAGCTCGCCACTCTCTGTGGAAATCTGTACTAAGTAATATGCAGTTTTCTACACTCTATTGGCTATGAATGTCATTCACAAACACTTTAAAATGCATGGTATTGGTTAACTTTGATTCTGTTGGCACAAAATTTGGTAGAATTTTAACAGAAATGTGATCCGCTTAGAGTTACCTTTGATTATTCACAAATTGAAAAAAAGTTTAAACATTTGACAGTTGGAAATATGAAAATATCACTGCAAATTACCTCATGGGCTGTTCCAAGATCTTTGCCACCACTTGGATCAAGAGGCATACTTGGCGGTTCACTTTTCACAGTAGCTGGCACTTTGGGAAGCATCTCACGTACAAACTCCATCTGTCCGTAATGAGCTGACACATGGAGAGCAGTCATGCCAGTTTTCACACTGGGCGCTTTCCAAGAGACAGTCCCCTTCAGGGCTTCAAGAACCCCAACATGACCTTTCTTTGCAGCCAGATGGATGGCTGTCATACCATCCTGTGAGAAAGCAAACCACACAGTTTTAACCTGTTCACCCCTAATTCCCTGTAAACAGGTCCACAATCACCACTGATAACAATGGGTTTGGGCCAAACCATGGTGGTAAAAGGGTTAAAGTCATGTTGTTCCATGAGCCATAGGATCCAAATATCAGATTGAATATACTTGTAAAATGTTTTCTTTTCTTTTTGAACCATAGCCAGATTTCTGCAATTTTCTAATATAACTGCATTGATGTCTGCAAGACATTGATGTAAAATATTTTCTTTTCTTTTTGAACCATAGCCAGATTTCTGTAATCTTCTAACATAAATGCATTGATGTCTGCAAGACATTGATGTAAAATGTTTTCTTTTCTTTTTGAACCATAGCCAGATTTCTGCAATTTTCTAATATAACTGCATTGATACACCTTAAGCCGAGAGTAAAATGCCTTCACAAACTTACTACTGGAATCATCTGCCTGAATAGAATCCTTGGTTATATTATCTGTGAACATTCTAATCTGTTCTTGTGATTTTGCCATGGAAATAAAAATATTACATGGATGGAAGTTTGGTGATGTATAGGTTAATGTTTCATCCTGCCAACTCTTCCAAATCTTTGTACACCTCTGCAATCATAGCGTGTGGATGTTGTGCTGTTAAGCCATATCTCTCCTGGAAAAGTGCCATACATCCGTCTCCAACTCTGACAGCAAAACTGTACAGAAAATTTTATCTCGGATGGAATTACTGACAACATAAGACTTGGTTTGCAAAATGTAACAGTACAATTTGCCAACTTACAGCATTTTCTTCAGTTGGTGATGCGCCAGCATCGATGAGAACTCTAACCACTTCTTTGTGTCCGCCCTCTGCTGATAGGTGAAGTGCTGTGGACTCATTGGCCTAGCAAGACATGATGTACAAAGAACAGATGAACACTGATTAGACTATGAACTTGTAAAGGCAAGGCAATCTTAGACAACTTACAAAGCCCCATAAGCTACGTCTTTTTGCATTTATTGACCAAAAAGTACCATCCACTCTTCAAAGAGGTGTTTTTGATTCCTGTTTTCAAACCATATTGTCTTTGAAAATGTTGATGTTTCAATACTTGTGATGGATTTGGTTGATCATTAAAATCTGGCACTTACACATGTTTACACAGACGGCGGCCATATTTGAGTCGCTACTCAAAAATGATTTACTTGTTAAAATCTAGGTTGTGTGTTTGTCTCCACTGTTTGAAAAACATTCTGTGGTTACACTTCAGGAAGCATTTTTTACAAAAGTTGCATTTGATTTTAAACAATCTTAATGAAAGAACGCGAAAAGATACAGCTAGTGAGGCTTTAACATGAAATCTCAAATTTTCTTTTAGGTGTACTTTTGTTCATGGATGAATTTCAAGCCCTTATTTTCCATCCACTCATATCCAGATCACCACTGATCAAAGAGGCCTCATTAAAATCACTTTTTCACACCAGATTTTGTTGAAATGTTCCTATCATATCTGCAGTTTTTTTTTGGAAATGCTTTGATCGTACCTTGTTCTTGGCAGTTGTCACTCCGATACGGTTGAACCTCAACAACTCCTTGATTACAGCAACGCTTCCTTTAGAGGCGGCAATGTGGGCACAAGTTGAACCATCCTACAAGAGCAAGATGAGACACAATAAAAATCTTGTTTATGGAAGACAAACATTAAAATCAACACAATTTTTTTTTATGGCAGATGAAAATCAGAGTTAAATCATTACTTAGTCTCTTGGTGAAAAATATTCTTTCATAAAATCTTGTAGTTTGACTTCAGCTTAACCTTTTGAGCACCAAAGTCAATTTTTGTCACCTTTATAAAATATACTACAGTCAATTTTTTTCTGATTTTTGCCAAAATTTGATTAAAAACTGTAGCCGATGAAATTTGATATCAATTTGGTCCAAAACTATGAAAAATAGCGTCAATGACACTGTAGCTCCCATCCTGGACTATTTAGTGTTTGTTCTCTGGTCAGATATTTGAACATGTGTGAAAGGGATAAAGTGCATGAAGTGAAAATACTTAAATGAAATGTACTGGAGACAGTGAAATATGTTTAATGTAATTATTCAGAATATAAAATGGAAAAAATACAGAATTAGATATATCGAATACTGTGATACAACCATTAACTCAACAAGTCATTTACAATGACATAGTCCCCACTTGTAATAGGAGTATTAGTCTTGATGGGGCAGGAAAATATGGTCATTAAGAAGTATCACTGGAGTGTATATGTTGAGATCTATGGCACATAGGTCTATGTCGTTGTTCCCAATTTGAAACACATGAGGCATGTCTAAGTTATGGTTCTAAATCGGGAAAAAGATCAGACCTCTAGCAGTATTGGCCAGCCAAGAAATACATATGTGCATTATAAATGAGGTACAAGATGTGACATCTTAAGGTCTAATATCCTATCAAAATTGCAGGGTATAGAACTTGTGGTTACTGAAATATGCATATATATGTATAATCAAGGTCAAAGGTCATCGAGGTCACATGACATTTTGAAAAAAAAAATTATATTGCTAATTAATCCCTATATGCCAAAAATCAGATCTCTAGCTCTATTCGCTTGCCCAGAATTAGATGTGTACATAATTAATGAGGTAAAGCGTGTGTTGTCATAAGGTCTCCCATCCTACTAAATACAAAGGACATAGCACTTGTGGTTACTTATTTATTGACATAAACATATATTTTAGTAAAAGGTCATCGAGATCACATGACATTTGGTCAAAAAATTTCTCTCCTATAGTTATCCCTATATACCAAAATCAGACATCCAGCTCTATTGGCTCGCTCAGAATGAGATATGCACATAATTATTGAGGTACAGTATGTGGCGTCATAAGGTGTCCAATCATACCAAACATGAAGGGTGTAGCACTTGTGGTTACCGAGTTATGAAAAAATATGTATATTTGAGGTCAAAGGTCACGAGGTCACGTGACATTTTGTCAAAAAAATTGTTTTGCTAAGTTATCCCTATATACCAAAATCAGACCTCTAGCTCTATTGGCTCGCTCAAAATTAGATATGCGCATAAGTAAAGAGGTACAATATGTGGCGTCATAAGGTGTCCCATCATACCATACATGAAGGCTGTAGCACTTGTGGTTACTGAGTTATGGACAAATATGTACATTTGAGGTCAAAGGTCACCGAGGTCACGTGACATTTGTCAAAAAATTGTTTTGCTAAGTTATCCCTATATACCAAAAATCAGACCTCTAGCTCTATTGGCTCGCTCAAAATTAGATATGCGCATAATTAATGAGGTACAATATGTGGCGTCATAAGGTGTCCCATCATACCATACATGAAGGCTGTAGCACTTGTGGTTACTGAGTTATGGACAAATATGTATATTTGAGATCAAAGGTCATCAAGGTCACATGACATTTTGTCAAAATATCCGAGATATCTGCGTGAACAGATGGACTCACGGATGGACGAACAGACGGACATGACCCAATCTATAAGCTCACTGGACTTCATCCGTGGGGACTAAAATTGTGTCACTGCATCCTTTTTGCAATATGAATACGATGAGAAACTAAATTTTATTTTTTGTGGCCTTATACATGGGAGTCTATGGAGATCTGCCTTATACATGGGAGTCTATGGACGTGTAAACTAAAAATATGCAAATTTCACCACGATTTGCCCAAATTTGGGAAAGGTCACTCCTATGCACTTCCATACCAAGTTTCAAATCAATCGGACTTGTGGTTTCAGAGCAGGAGATTTTTTGACCAAAAATGGGAGAAAATTACAAAAAAATTCATGAAAATAGCAAGTCCAAGATACTGACCCAAGATGCGCACAATCATTTCATGTCAGCCCAAAGTACTTACATGCTAATTTTTCATGTAATCTGCTCAGTGGCTATTGAGTTTTTTCAATTTTTTCACTTAATTTGCATATTTTTGGCAATGACAACTTCATTTGAACAAAATCTCATCTACAGCCCATCATCCATGTACACACCAAATATCAAGATGAAATGTACAGCGGTTTTGGAGTTTTTGATGTTGACGGACAGACATACAGACATACAGACATACAGACATACAGACATACAGACGTACAGACATACAGACATACATACATACAGACATTTTCCTAGCCTATAAGAATAGCTTCCATTGCCATATATACATATGGCTATGGGAGCTAAAAACTTACAGAAAAGTTCACAAAATTGGTGAAATTTGCATTAAAATTTTGGCAGGAGAAATTACACCAGTCAAAGGGTTAAGCAATATTCAAATGTCTGTTTTCTGACATTTGTTTCATTTATGTATATCAGAAAACGAGTCACAGAAGCTGGTGGCTATTCTACTTCAGGGACAGTACTTACTGCATTGGCCATGTTCACCAACTCTGGCTTGTGTTTCAAGAATAACTTGACGATATCTGCATGGTCATTCTCTGCGGCAAGGTGGAATGGAGTTTGTCCGTGCTGAAAATTATCCGAACAGATTTAACCAACATTTTAGATAACATTGATAATAACAATAACATCATAAATTACACTTAGAATATGCATCTCTATACTTCCGAAAGATTGAAAATTGTTAATTTTTCTGGCGAGGAAAAAATGTAGACAATTTTGTGTAAGTTAACAGACTGGTGCATATACGTGTTTAGGTGCCACTACTGAGTAACAACATGTGATTGAATACAATGTACGGTGAATATAGTGATAGAACAGCAGCTGGATTCTTCTAAGTGTTACCAATGCTTGAAAGGAGGGGTTTGTCAGAACTGCACTCAAACGTTGTATGGGACCCATACAACTAATGTATCCAAGGAATGTTTGTGATTGATGAAAGTTTAACAGCGTTTGTAAGAATTACATCGTAAAAATTTAAATGTTGCAGCTAAGTTGGTGTGATGTACATGTATCCAGATATTGCAAATGAAATGCATTTTTTGTAAACAAGATACAAGTGCAGTTCCGATGACTCCCTCCTATTTGTAATCCAGTGTTCAGATATCATCAAGCCAACACTGAAATGGACCAAGATATTGAGATCTATATTTAAGTGTTTCTACTACTTTTTAAAGTATAATGCGCCTCTGGGACAGATATTAGCACTTTCAAACTTTTGCAACTCTTTTCCGATCTATCACTTGTTGGGGCTCATTGTAAAACTCTTGGAGTTAGAAAAAATTTTACCATCATAGTTTTTTTAAACTTAAAAAGAGTTATTTTTACCTATGGAGTTCACACAGAGATGGCGGCCATTTTGAATTTCAAGTATTGGTAAATGTTAGCAAGAGTATTGTTGAAAGCTTCATTAAGGAAAGTTTGAACAAAAGTTTAAGTCTTTCACTTTTGAGGCGCATACTACCTTTAAAAGAAATCATTTTTTGCATAAGTTCTTGAGATTTTTAATATTTCCATGATGCTGTACTTTAACAGTGCTATGAATTTGGAAGTAGGAAAAACTTGTTTTTTATTTCATTCTTCCAAGCAGACAGAAGATTTTTCAAAATAATTAATTTACGTTTGTCCAATGGAAAGTTAGGGAGGACAAATTTAATGTTGTTACTTGTAACTTTTGAATGTTAATAAGTTTTTAACAAAATTTTGGTTGTGATGCAAATATGTATACAGTGTCCTGGTTTTATTTTTTTTAAACTTTGACGAGAATGGTTCAAAGATTTTTGGGGCAAAATATCTGGGTGAGTCAAAATTTTAATGTTTAAAATGTCTAATTACATGAAACTCTTAGGAAAACGTTGATGGATGGCGTGATAAAAGTTGTTAAATTGTTACAGGGTCAGTAGCTGTAGCTCAATTATTTTTTTCAAAATTTGTTTTACATGTCAACTCTAAGTCCTTGCTGTACTTCCAAGAGCGTGTTGAACCGCCAATTATTCAATTTGTCAACACAACGTTCATAAGTCTTAGTGTAAGAGCGCAATGTTGTTGTTTACATTTGCATTCTACCGTAGTCTGGACCAGAATTCACTTGTCAACAATAATGATGCAGTCTAAAGGCTGAGTTGACGAGTTTTAATACTGGGTATCTCAACATGCTTCCGCAAGCAGAACAAAAAACTGGCTAACGTACAAAACAAAAATGGTGAAAACAAATAAAAGATACAGCTTCTGGCATTTTAATATCTATCCTGCCACAACCTAATGCACAGTACATGGGTCTACCCAAACCGCAGAAAATGATGGTGTTGATCAAAACTGAGCAATGAACAGGTAAACTCCAGTTCAATCACAGAATTTCACAATCATCATCATGGTGCATTTCATTAGAAAAGCATAAGAATGTAACTCTCCTATGTCTGCTCTGAAATCAAAACACAATTTTCAGTGTTCAAAACTATCACTACCGTATAAAATTCTTCCTTGAGACAACCCATAGCAACTTCATCCTAGAAATTAGAAATATTCTATGTTAAAGAGCTTGCAGCTGTAACTTTTGATGATTTTTTTTTGTCACTGTTTTTTGTTTTGTATATCAACTATTGTTTCTTGTTCTACTCCCCAAAGTATGTTGAGATACACAGTATTCAGCTTGTCAACTCAGCCTGTACATGTGTAGACTGCATTGTTATTGTTGACAAGTGAATTCTGGTCCGGACTAGAATTCAAAGGTAAACAATAACTGTGCATTTTACACAATGTCATATACTCAGTTGATGAACTGAATGGTTGGTGTTTCAACAAGATTTGGGGCATAGAATATGAACTTGCAGTTGATATACAAAACAAATACAGTAAAAAAATCCTCAAATGTTGAAACTACTCAGCACTCATGCGCAATGATTACATACATGCAATGGTTTGAAATGGGACGGCAGACAGAGACACCGTTGGGTAAACATGCATTTCATCAAAACAGATATATACTTACAATGTCAGTGAGTTTGGACATCTGTGTTGCCATAGTGATAAGAGATGAACAAGATAAAGTTGAAGGATAAGCAAACAAAAGATGACAGCATAGAACAGAGATGGCAAAAAGCTGAGTTCTGATTTTCTTTTTTTTGCCCTTATATACCTGAGAGACATTTGTTATTGTTTTTGACAAATATTACATCATCATCTCATTTGATTGGACATGCCTGACCTTTGAACTCAGCTCTGTGAAAGAACTGCATAGAAATGAATGATGTCGTTTTGATAAAGCAGTGTTGAAAAATTGGAAGGGAAGCATTTTCATAAAGGAGCTAAAGTATATTTGCAGGGCTGAAGACCCGAAACTTAACCTACATCTAAACAGTAAACAGTGACTGCACCCCAACACTCCTGACAGGATCTTTTTGGACAGAAAAGTTCTTCACCAATAGCAAGGAAAAGTCTGCTTACAGCATGAGTGAAGACAGATGAAGTTCGAAGGGAAATATTGTCAAGTAAAAATTCCCATGCTGAAGTTTTGTGAAAACTAAAAACATTTGTACTATTAAAGGATGAGTTACTCACAATATCAGTTGCATTTGAGTCAGCCTTCATTTTCAATAGTGTTTCACAGACTTCAAGTTGTCCATTCTGTGCCGCCATATGCAGCGGTGTTTGCTTGGCCTGTGAAGATGTCACAACCAGTGTTTGAGGCAGATAATACAAAACCAAAGCTTCAAAATGAAGACTTTGCAGTAATCATATAGACAAAGAACATCAATACTCTGAATCATATTTATCTTTATAAACAGAAATACAATTGAATTTTTATCAGTCTTACCATGACAGAAAATGTCAATAATTCTTCACCTACTGAGGTAAAAAATCTGAGCCCGTTTTTCACGTGAAACACTGAAAAGTTTGATTCATTGTGGCAGGAAAAGGTTTTTAACCTGTTTACCCCCATTTTAAAGTGGAGAGATCCTACTTTGCAATAGTAAATGATGTAATCGGGCCAAACCAAAAGGATATATGGTGTTAGAACAACTACCTTTAGACTTACACTGTTTAATTTTGTAAGGGGGACTCCTGATTGGAAAATGTGACAACGTTAGTGTATGGTTTGCCATTGTAAACTAATTCCTCACCCAAAGCTAGCTAAACTCACCAGTGACAAGGCATCTATTGTCGCGTTGTGAGTCTCAATCAACAACTTAACCAGCTTGTTGAATCCACTCTGAGCTCCAAGGTGAAGGGGTGTCACTCCTAGCTTGGATTTGGCATTGACAAAGGCTTTGTGCCACAGCAGGACATCCGCGACTTCAACATGGCCATTTTCTGCCGCAAGGTGTAAGGCAGCTTTACCATGCTACAACAAAATCAAGTAAAACATATTTTTTCCCTTTGTCAGTATTGTCGACATCAAACCATTTCAAAATAAAGGCAGAGTTACATTCAGACTTGTAAAAAGCAACGACTTCTTCAATTTTTCTTGTTACGATCAAAATTGACAAAAAGACGAACCAAACCATACCCACTTCCTATGGGGCAGCATACTCAGTACAAAACACTGGAAAAACACAAAATTTTGCCCAAAATATTTCAGGACTGCTATTGACTAAGTGCACTAATTGCTGACTATAAAATCTTGTCAATCTGAATTTTACACAACTTTTCAATGTTCTTACATTTGACTCTTCAACACTCATGCTTCAAGTTGTGACCTATGATTGTATGATTCCTAAAACAGTGCATAAAAATTTCACAGACAAACTTGAAAATCTTGACACTGATTGTACACCTCATGATATAGAGAAAGTTATATAGAGAAAGTTACCTCATCAAAGACGTCCACCCTTGCATTATGCTGTAAAAGTATCTTCACAATCTCGATATGTCCTTGTTCACTCGCAACAAGCAATGGCGACCAGCCATTCTGGAAAAAGAAAACACACTTTTACTGAATGGGAAATCGACAAATAATGTCAAATGAGTGGCTAGCTGCCAGCATCGTAAATAGCAATCCTAATTCCCTGGTTGCATGACATGCTTACTTTTTACGAATCCACTGAGCATGCAGGGACAAAATATTGAAAAATATTTCACGGTATCGCTTCCTGAAAATGATTATCATTTTCAGAAATGCTTATATTCCTTAACTTCATTAGTGTTCAATTTTTTACTGAAGCTTACTTTTTTAATGCATACAAATTTTTCTTTGATGCAACTCAATTATTGTGTGTGACGATATATAATTCTAAATGTGGTCATTAATTCTGACAGTGAAATTCTCAAACTACACTTGTACAGGTATTCTCATCTTCCTGTTTTGCTCTTATACAACTCAAACAAATAAGCATATCTCCTCTCATATACATTTACTGGTTGTGCTATTGAGAAGTTCTCTGGCGAAATCACTTGATGAGTTAGACAGAGAGGTTATTGATGGGTTAGACCCTACCTTCGATTGCCTGTTGACTGCTAACTGAACCCTTGCAGGTCCGAGATGCTTGGCTTGTTCCATCATGATGTCAGCGTTGCCAGCCCTGGCGCAGTAATGCAGCGGTGTCTCTTGAGTCTAAGACCAAGGAAAATTACAATTTAGTATCAAATAATGGATTTTTGGTTTCAAAGTCACCCATTTTGATAATCAATTGTGAAATTTCAGGGGTTAATTTCACACATTATGCAAAACTGGAATTTCATACCAGCATCTCAGCAATTATCAAAACTTTATATCAAAGAACGGGCAGCCAAATGTCTGTGATTTTGTAAAAACAGTTTTGGCAAGCAAGGTAGTTGCTGTTCAATCCTTTTCAATATAGCATTACTGATCTCAAGAGAAAGCAATTATAAGCAGTGTTTGTAGAAGTTGAAGTAGTGCCAGTAGAGATTGCAGTATTAAAGTACACAATTAACTCCACATCGATGGAACACTGCTGGAACTATGAAATATCAAGCGGAAAAAGTATGATAATATTATTGTTTTTATTGCCTCCTCCCATGCACTCTTAAAGTAACTTTCATTCCTCTCAGCTTACTATTTCAATCGATCGAATGATTGGGAACTGGGATAACAGATAAATTCACAAAGGTTTCACATTAGTTTACCTGTCAACACTACTTGTACAGTACAGTACAGGCAAGTTGAATAACTAATTTTCAAGATTTTTTCAGTTGACAAAAGTTCACAATAGTGCACATAGCGGCTATTTACTTACCAGTTTTGTGGTGATATTAATATCGGCGTCATTTTGCAGTAAAATTCTGACAATGTTGACGTCTTCATTCTCGTAATGGATCATGTCTTTGGTAATCTCTGCAGCATAATGCAGAGGGGTCTCTCCTTCCTGACCAAGGATTAAAAAAGAAAACGATTTAAGAAACAATGCCAGGGACAGAAATTGACATGTTGGAAAAAAATAATTGAAACAATATTTGGTATTTACACAAACTTGATATTTGGCGTTATGGTGGCTTTTCCTAATCTTGTAAATTTTTTCCATCTCAAAGATATGATAATTAGTATCATGTATGGCTTGGCTACCAGGATATTTCCTTACATCACACTGATGCTCTCTTCTGAACACACGCCTGTATTTCTAAACTAGCCATTGACTATCATATCCATACAGTAGTTCTCTGATTTCACAATTTGAGTCATGAATAAAGAAACCACTGAACAAATATCCACACATTTTAAACATGCAACAAACACTGAGGCAACACAATCTGACAGCAGGTTGATGCAACATGACGTGGTAAGATTTTCTTCTATCATCTTTCCATCAATTATGAATTTTTCAGTGGAAATTTCCATACATATATCCAGTTGGATCTTGGAATTGAGGAAATGTTATACCTGAAATTCAGTTCCGGAATGGCGAGGAGAAACAACCAATAATTTCATTCCAAGTCATAGTACTTACGACGGTTTGCGTATTGATGGCAATGACGGATTCTACTCTAGATTTTTCCCTGTGAAGGAAATTAATGAGTTCGTTGCATATTTCCCAGTGGCAGTGTCTGACAGCAATGTGTAAAGGGTTCTCGCCAGTCTGTGGAAAACATAAAGAAAAACTGTAAATTGCAAATTGCACTGTGCAATGATATACCTTGAATTTCACATAAAGGCTAAGTGAATATCATAAAAACTCAATTTTTGCCACAGTTAAGATAAAATCAACTAAAAAGTCTATTTTCATTCAACAACTCAGGAATGTGGCATCTTTGTCTTGTTGAAAACCAATATATTATTTTCAGAAGCATGCACAAAAATATTTTCACAATAAAGGGTCATATAGCCCGTATTTATCAGGCTTTATGCAATTCTACTTCTTTCTTTGGTTCTGTCAACAGCTTTCACAGTCTCCCCATGACACTGAGATCAGAACATCCACATAAGATGCTACATGCACATCATTTCAGCATAGTAGAAAACTGAAAAGTACCTTGGACTGGTTGAGGGGATCTCCGCCTTCTTCAAGCAGTGCTTGCATCATTTTTAACTGGCCATGTCTGGCAGCGATATGCATGGCTGACTCACCATTCTGAAATTCGAAAACCGACACAGGTGTAAGCTGAAAGACACTTGCAAATTATCTTATTGAGTCAAAAAGAGGCACTTTTGAGGCGCATACAGTAACAAAATGAACCCAAAGAAGGCACATGGTTACAAGCCAGAACACAAAAGTAACTTAACATAGCAATTTATAAATACAAACCTCTTGAGCTGCATTGACATCAGCACCACTTTTCAACAACATCTCTGCTACTTTCTCTCCTTCCTTAATTCTGGCAGCGATGTGAAGAGGAGTCTCTCCTATCTGTTACGATATTAACACAAAAATCAGAGAGATTTAGTCTTTCTGTTATAGAAATGAAGTAGTTTTGATCCATTAAACTAAATTTCAATTCCTTGAGGCACAGATTTCATTATTTTGAAAAAAATGTTGTTTTGTTTCACAGTTACATTCATAACTTTTTCTTCATCGTGGTTAGATCCTATTTTTAGATTGCACGTAACACTTCTGGTTGGTTCCCAGCATCACACATTCATCGCGTTCGTCACAAATTGTGAATAATTGATTCCTCAATGAATGAAAAATAAATTTTAGTTGCAGGTGAAACTCTACACTGAACGGCACATTTTCAAAGTGTGTTGGTTGAATATTCACTGTTTATCCCCATTTTATAATGTAAATGTCCAATTAGTACAATGGAAACAATAAGGCTAGCCCAAACTGAACAGGAGTCCTGGGTAGAAAGTCACTCACTCTGCCACCGTTGAGCTGGACCTGAGCACCGTAACCAAGAAGCGTCTGAACTACCAACGGTTTGCAATATTGCACGGCTATGTGTAATGCTGTATAATTATCCTGTGAACAGAACAAACAGAACAGAGTCGGTTGATCATCGTCATCTCAAAGGATTTAAATATGAATACTTTCATGTCATGGAAGTCATATATCATTTGAACTGTGCCATCATTTAAAGAAAGTGAACTATGCGTTACAGCATGGTTGTTGGTCACAATTGATGCAAATTATGAATATACATCTTTCTTGCACAGAAATTTGAAATATTAGTACATCAGCATTCTTGCAACATAATCTATCGTTTGTGTCATGACACTGTAGTACAATACTCGATTTGACCATTTTAATTCATCAAGTATCACTATAATGACAAAACTACAACTAACATGTACCTTATGCCACTTTCAGATTAATTTTGATACCGGGTAAAAAGTTCGCTGACAAACGAAATTCAGTATATATGCTAGTTTTAGCATTTATTAACTTAAGGAAGTTTTATTTGTAATGACAGTAAAATGCAATTTTGAAATTTTGTAGTCAGATAGGCATTTATGACACTGACAAAGCCAGCATACCTTAGTTTTGGCATCTACGAAGGCACCTTTGTGTAATAATGCTTTGACCACAGCATTGTGTCCTCTCTTGGCAGCTGCATGTAAACAAACAGCTCCAGCCTGCCACCAAAACAGAGAACAAGATGTGAGAACATAGCAGTCAGTAAATATTACAGTTCCTTTATATCTTCGGAAGAACAGCAAACTTTTTATCACCCTGTCTTGTTACTTTCTTAGTATTTGCCATTTCAAAGTATCCTTCAACGATTACTTGAAAACATAACATAATTATGAATTAATCCACATCACAATTAATCCACATCACAAATTATTTAAAGAAGAATTATTTGGCATTTTTCGTAATAGCGCTGTTCACGGTTACAGGTTTGTTACTAAATATAGCTGTACGCGCGCGACATTGGACACCGCAGCTTGAAATGCGGACAAATTTTATCAATGTTGCATGCGTGGCTGTTTTTGCAGCTTGTACTCTGAGTCATTAATATGTTTTTTAGTATTCATTGTTACACTAGCAGTCACCCACTGAGAGGTATTTTCGTCGTTCTTGCATGCGTAATTTTCAAAAGCGTAATCTAAAAATGCGGACAAATATTTATTTTTGCATATTAATGAGAAAACAGTGACGTAAACTGTGAACAGTCCTATTGTTACATTCATGGTTTGGCATATCTGCCTCATTATGTCTGCTTAACCTTATTTGGCATATTTACCATACTTGGTATATCTTACCTTATTTGGCATGTTTACCTTATTTGGTTTATCTTATCATATATGGCATATTCACCTTATTTGGCATGCTTACCTTATTTGGTTTATCTTACCTTATTTGGTAGGTTTACCATATTTGGTTTATCTTATCATATATGGCATATTCACCTTATTTGGCATGTTTACCTTATTTGGTTTATCTTGCCTTATTTGGCAGGTTTACCTTATTTGGTTTATCTTACCATATATGGCATATTCACCTTATTTGGCATGTTTACCTTATTTGGTTTATCTTACCTTATTTGGCAGGTTTACCTTATTTGGTTTATCTTACCATACATGGCATATTCACCTTATTTGGCATGTTTACCTTATTTGGTTTATCTTACCTTATTTGGCGAGCCTTACCTTATTTGGCATGTGAAGTGGGACACCTTTCTTCAGAAACATCATGGCAGTCTCTGGATGACCACACTGAGATGCAATGTGCATCAGTGTGCTGCCATCCTTGGTCCTGGCTAGTACTGATGCTTTGAATTTGTCCACCAAAATCTCCACCACATTGGTATGTCCCCTCTCTGCTGCTATGTGTAAAGGTGATCTGTCCAACTGTAAGACAAAAATTTGGCCAGAGTAATTAAATCTTTTGTTTTGCATCCGCTCAAAATTTTGAAAGCAGTTTGCACTTACTTTCCATTTAACAATCAATGTGGAAAGTTCTTCTTCTTCTCTGTAATTTACACTACAAGTGACATTCAGTAAGCATGTGAGCAGAGATTTGTAGGTAGAAAAAGCTATGCGGTAAAGTTCTATTCAAGTACAATTATTTTTCATTTTTTTTTAATTTCTCAATGTGCATTTTGTATGCTTTCAAACAAACTACCAGTGAACAATTTCCTCATGAAATGCACTCAAATTGAATACAAATTTATTAAAATAAAATATTCATCAGCAGAATTGAAGTGTGTGGTTTATTAGACTGCCTGGGAAATTGATATGGCTAAATTACAATTCTTTGACAGGAAAGTGAACTGTTTATCCACAGGTAAGTCTGACTTGTAAGAACTGACACAACACAATATTTACTGTCATCAATGCAGTGTTTCATCTAGGATACTATACCAGGGGGGATTGGTCCCCCTCTCCTGGAATTTTTCAGGGGGATTTTAAATTTTTTTGGGGATTTAATTGAAACATTTAAGGACATCTTATGTAAGTTTTAATGTTGCAGTGATGTCACTTGTGATATACATACTACAAGCCGTAAATCACTTGCTTGTCAAGCTGCTGGCTCCAAACACCATCCTCTATAAGCAGTCCGGGTTATGTCCATAGAGAGGATATTACGATTGACCAATCAGCGAACCTGCCGCCGCCAACGTCATGAATAATTAACCATGCAAACCTTGGCTCGTACATTGCAACGAGTTTGGAACTTTTCGGCTTGATTTCGCCTTTTATTTTTAGCACTCGGTAGTTTTTAGATGTAGACGTTACGCACAATATTCAGTACGGTCGAGATGGTGACCGACACAAGTGGTTAGTACATTGAAAATTACTTATTTGGATGAATTTCCTGGCCGGGTACGGCTCCTAGAAATCAGCATTTGACCCTTGTAAATCTACAGTAAGTTATTTGTCGCCAAATATCGCCTATTTTTGGTCAAATTTTAATTTAATCTTGCCATCTGCAGTATGGAGAATGTTTCAAGCTTTGCAAAGATGGGTCAACTGTTTTAGGTCGGTCATCGGAGCACGATGGAGCACGATTTTTTCGATCACCATGCATTGCCCGGTACGATTGACCCTTCGCTCAGAAAAACGCGCGCTGGATCAATCGCCGAGAAGTAAACCAAAAGCTGGAAATAGAACGAAAAACGTCCCAAAACTCTTTGTCGAATATGGTCAAGGGTAAAGAAACTCAGAAAACTATTCCTGAAGACATCTTACAATTTTTAACACGGTAGAACGTCGCCAATCGACTAGAGCTACGATTCTTCCGGGTAGCCAACAGTCTCACTGGATCGGTGGATCTGTCAGGTCATATCGCGATCTGAACAAAGTGAAACAGCGTAACCTTTGACCCTTGTTACATATACAGTACGTGATTGGTTCTTGCCTTAATTTCATTACAAATACGGTACACCATTGGCTCTTCCCTACTATCCTCTATATGGACGTAACCCGGACTGATAAGATTTTTTCAAAAGTCAACAAATTGGGTGTCACTGTTGTGAATGTATAGGGCTTCCAAGAGTGGCGGATGGCTCACTAATATTCATAAGCTTTAATATCCCTAAATATTATAGCATATTCCCTCATGCTTAAATATTCTGTATGTTTATTTGCACATATTCTGTAAGTTTGCTTTCATAGGGCTTAATGTACATTCAAACATCAAAATTAACAACAGCCAGCCATTCCCATTGTACCTTCAAGGGATTATTTCATTTTTTACTGAACTGTCTGCACTACACAAGCCAAGAAAAAATCTATTGTAGTTATAAAAGAATGTTTTGTAGCTTCTGAAAAAAATAATGTGCTTGTTTGTCACGTTTTTACTGTGCGTATATCATCCCTCACTACTGTAAGTTTGGATCAACATTGCCCTTTGCAAACCAGTGAGCTGTGTTTTTGTAGTGACCTAGCTGGTCTTGTAGTTTTGTGCGCAGACTCAGTAGAGCTAAATGAACAACTTAGAGGGTCAGATCCCTTGTTTTGAATTGAATGCGGACTTGAGTTTTTCTCGATGTCAGATTTGTTCCAGTTGCTTTTTTTCAGTCATTTTAGAATGGGGAAAATAATAAACAGAAAGGTTGGTTGTCACCGACAGTTAATTTTAGGGTTTATTTGCTCAGAAAATGAGTCAGTGTCTGTTCACTGAATTCAAAACTGGGCCCGTGTGCCCATTGACACCACAGCTTGCTTCAATGCTTGTCTGCACTGAGCACGTTTCTGTACCAGTAAAGTCCAATATTGAGTCCAATTTTTCGTGTCAATTTTGCTATCAGAATTATTTTCAGTGTTATGGACATTCATATGATGCACAAAACCTTCAGTTTGTCTCCTTTTCTCGATCGTGCAGAGATGATGTGACACAGAAACCTTATCGGGCTAGGGCAATGAACTTTTGTGAACGTAACTCTCAACTGGCTGATAGGCTTTCATATGCAAAATCAGCGTACGGAAATTTACGCGTGGTATTGTTTCAACAACATTTTATTGAAGTAGATCAAAAAGTATCAAAATCGAACTAAAATTAGTTTCATGCGTTTCACGTTTTTTCATATCATTATTTTTACTTCTGGGTTTACGAAGCTCTAAAAAGTCTAGGGTCGGGGGATAAAATTGGGGTAGGTCGGGTAATCGGAACAGTACATATTTTTTATTTTGATAAAAGATTTTCCTGAGATTTTATAACAATATAATGAGCAACGCCTATTTCCAACAGTATTACACGTTGGAATTTATTATAAAACAACAATTCTATCACGATTATATTTTTTTTATATGTCGTACAAAGTTTGAGTTTAAGAAATCAAAACCATTAGAGTGGCCAGGTCAGCCTTGACTTGGTGGCTATTTGAAAATCACGCATAATGCCCATGCAATTCATAGGTATGTGCAGAGAAGCAGCTGTTACTGATCTCACCTTGTCGTAGATATTGGGATTTGCTTTGAGTTGATAAAAATATTTCAGTGTAGCTTCATCTCCTTCCCATGCTGCAATGTGCATGGCTGTATGTCCTTCCTCCTGAATTTGGAAAATGAAAGATATAAAGATTTTAATCATGACAAATAAAAATGCAAATACCCAATATACATTGATAACGTGAATATGGAATCAAAGTAACAGGCTGACAATGAAATTATACATTATGTCAAATGTCAGGTAGTTTGTTTCTCTAGTACCAATCTTTGCAAGGTGACCCTTGATTTTTGTTCATGTTTTGGTGGAGTATGGTTGAAAGTTTCATTGAGGGAAGTTTGAGCAAAAGTTGAAGCCTTTCACTTTCGAGGTGCGTACTACCTTAAGTCAACATTATGTTTATATTATGAAACCTCACTTCTTTGATCATTCAAACTCACTGATGCAATTATCACCTGATCATACTCTTTGGGAGGGATCAAAATTGATGAGTTTGTTGCTACAATTGGTCAGGCAGGGCAGAGCGCCCCCAACGGCAGCAATAACATGGAACTTACATCAAATGCCTTGCAAACTTGTGTTTAAAGCTTCTTTCATGCACAAATGCACACACAAGTAAAGTACAACTTTTAAGAAATATCCAAAGACATGTTAGAGCTTTGGGTTGAAAAGCCACGCTCATTTTCCCTCCAAAATAAAAATTGATCCTTTGTATAAAATTACTAGCTGACACTTTCATCTCAAATTTTGATAACACAGTGCAATTTTTGCGCAAGAACACTTTCAGGAGAGACAGTGTTTCAAAGCATTGGTTTTTAATGAGTGGAAAGATGCTGTTTACTCTTAGTATGTTAATTTTACTCTGCAGCAAGACACCTGTCAGCTACTAACTACTACCGTGAACAGTTACAAAGAAATTGACTGTCTCCTTACATTTTGGATGTCAACGGGTGCCCCATTCTCGCAGAGCAATTTGATGAAATCCACGTCTTTCCTCCGACACGACAAGTGTAAGGCACTGTCTCCACTGTCACTGCGTATCGCTTTCACTTGTTCATCTTTGTAAAGCGCTAGCAGTTCCTTTCCGACGGCGACGTTACCTTGCTCCGCGGCAAGCATCAGTGGTATGGAACTCTCCTACAGAGCAAAGAGAAGAGAAATCAGTTTGTTTGGGATCAATCTGTGGTCAAGATATTCCATGGATTATCATAATGTAGGGTTGAACTTGAAGTAAAAAGTTTAAGAATAAATTTATATGATGTGAATGGGATATTGTAAAATACACAGCAATGAAAATCACATAATTATTCTCTTTCTTCTTTTCTTCTGTTCTTGAAATCCCTCTTCTTTAAATTTTGATGAATTACATCATGATGATGAAATATCTTGTGTTTTCCTTTAAATCTCTTTTACATACAGTTCCATGGTTACAATTATGACAATGCTAATATAAACTTGTCATTCTCAGCACACCTTAGAAAAAACTGCAAAATTTCTCAATTGATTAAATGCGTATTTCAACTTTTCGTTTTCTCTCCTTTCCTTTTTTTCTCATATAGATAATTATACTTGCAAATTTCACATCTCTTTCCTAATGAGATTGTACGCTTCATCAAAAGTCTAACAGGATGTTAATTTTTACTCCAATTTACAGCGAGTGTACTTATACTGTTAGTGTGTGTTTTCTGTACGCTCTTATTTGATCGATAGTGATTATCACAATCGTAGGTTTGTTACTAAATAAAGCAAAATGAGTGCAACATTTGCATCTCCAGAAAGAAATTCAACAAATTTTGCCCTTGATCTTCACTGCATGTGGTTGTGTCCTTTTGCATATAATTTTTAAAGCGTCTGACACATTCTGAAAATCACTGATGTAAAGTACCATATTCATGTTTCCTGTACGAGATATTGTGGAAATGTTTGGACAAATTTTTTTTTTGCATATTAATGCATGAACTCTGACACCACCATGAATCAACCTATACTGTTTCCTTTCTTTATTCTCTTGGAGAGACTACTTTTAATCTGATCCAATGCAGGATGATTTGAGATTCAGATCATTTCAGTTTTGGATGTGATGTACCTACTCACCTTGTCTTTTGCCAATCTTGAATCTTTCCCTGAGACTTTCAGTAAATTTTGTACAATACTCAACGCTCCACTGGCCCTGCCTGATGCCATGTGAAGGGGCAACTGTTCCTTGACCTTCACGGGAGATAAAATGCACAAGATTGCAAGCACAGATGTTTTTTTACCAATTGGGATACCAGCTTGTATGCTAGAAAATGATCATGTTACAACATCACAAGTGTAATGTGAAGAAACTACCAATATCTCGCAAAAGAGACACTGATTCTACTCTTTGATAAACACTACATGTGGGGTTTTTCATGTTTATAATTTTGTTTTGAATATACCAGTATATTTTTTTCTTAGACATTCACAATAAAAGCGGTCAAATTGAAGTTTTACTTTGCCAAACGAAAAAAATTTATCATTTATTTAAGAACATAGCGACAGTCACACAGTCAGTCAGATGTACTGAATGCCTGAAATTACTACAAAGTGAATACTACAAAACAGATATTAAATCAGAAACACTTCTTCTTCCTGAAAACCTGCTGCGGCCATGTATCTCTGCTTTAAATGAGATTGCTTGTCACATAATATTGCATCAAACAATCTTCAAATAATACAGCAAGTTATTAAATTTTCAAATCAGAAATATTATTCTGGACTGCGGCACCTTTTGATATTCAATAACAGTACTCCCAACGTCACCATAGCTTGGTTATTAGCGATTGAAATATATATTACATCATAGTTACATCAAATATTATGGTTGCCTTCTCTGTTGGAGGTAAAGAAAACAGATCACAGTGTGTTCATAACTGAAAAGTACAATGGCCTGCTTACCCCGCCGAGAGCAGTCGCGTCAGCCTTCTTGGCGATCATAACTTTCATGACGTCGTCCTTTGCGTACATCGCCGCAAAGTGGATAGCGCTGCAGCCATCCTGAAACACGAAATGAAATTGATGAGGTGACTACACGATCCAATTTCATCAAATGCTGTCAAATACCTATCAGATCATCTTGATTATACACAAGCAAATATCAGAATTGGCTTTACCCCAATTCCTCACAAATTTACGGGTCTTTCGAAAACAGAGTCATTTGCTGGTGAAGGGTTATTGCACTGGAACTGAGTGTAATTGGTAAGATCCAGAATTTGAATTTACAAACATAAACCGTGTGTATACAAAATGAATATTCCTCTTGGTATCACCATCTATATTTATTGTTTGTATCAACACCAAAGAATACCACTATCCACAGTTGGCATTGCATTACGACACCAAAATCATGCGAATACTCCATGACGCCTATTACACACTTGAAAAAGGTCAAACAATACTTTGTAATATTTGAATTCAAATCTGAATCTGTTTGCAAATGCTTAATCATCTGCTATAATCCAATCTAATTCAATTTATTCTGCCTGTTCAAAGTCATCAGAAATGGATGTCAATTTTGGGGTATACTGCCCTCATGAGGCCAAAATTCAGAATACCTGACCCTCAGCTTGCCCTGTGTTTGCCCTCACCTATCGCAGTTACAGACAGCTATGAACATGCAAAATAATTTCAGTCCTGCACTTTGACACCAAATCAAATAAAATCAATCTGCAGAAAAACTTGCATTCGCTGACACAGATACTCAACCACACGTGAAACTAAAATTGCATCTGTCATTTTCCCAATCAAACTCGATGTATTTAAACACAGAATTTCCGCTCTGTACAGAAGTTGCAAATATCATTGTCCTAATGATATACATATCCTGGCATTATCTTTAATGAACACACCTGGCTTTCTTTTCTTGTTCGTTTGACTTTCTTGAAATTAACTTTCTTTCTTGAATTTTCTGGTTTGTTCAACTTTCTTTTTTGATTTTTGACAAACTTTTTTAACTGATTCCTATCAAATCAATAATTGCCAAGCGAATTTCATCAATTGGGTTGAAATTGGCAGATACGCTTTTACTTTACACTGAAATTTGACAATAGATTTTGGAAGTATATATATTGAAGCAACAATCAGCACCAAATCCTGTACATATCCTTCCTATGACATGGTCTACCATTATGAATTATTTGTCTGCCAAATGTGTTACTTCGCATCCACCTTTCAATGCTTTGCTTATTTGATTCTATATTTTTATGATTTCTCATTATTGCAAATCTAATAAAAGTAGTTGATCTAAGAATGTGCATGAATATATTAATTCTAATATTCAGTGACTTAATTTCACAGATTCTGTGACATTTTTAAATGAAGGATGATGTATACACTTTCCATACTTGTAAAATACCACGAACCTACATTTCTTGATTTTGGGCGCTGTTAATTTTTAACTTCAGCTTTTATTCAAATTTCAGCCCTACAGAGCTCTTAATTTGATTTGTATCTCTGGAATGAACATTTAAAAAAGCCATACTCATAACGGGATTATGTTGAGCCAATTTTGTAAAATTTCAGCAGTTTTTGTGGCTACAGGTTGCTGGACTCCATGTCCATTGCTGAAAACATACATTGGTAATTACAAGAAGTGTGTACCATACAGAAAAGTAATATCATAACTGGTTTGATTTTCAAGTAGGAGTGTTTAAACTGAAAGAGCCATATTCCCGGTAAACTGTATGGACATGCAACTGAGTCTCACGGATCTTACAGAACAGGGCGCTGGTCTATCAAATATATGTACTGAATGGCAGAATTGAAAAACCCAGACACTGTGGTCATTACCCTGAAATCTCTGAGTTGCTGAATTCTTATTTGCTAACATACCAAAAGATCATTTTTTTAAATGAAGCAATATTGGTGATATATCACATAACAAGTTTATACATTTTTTTATGTTCCACAATATAACATAACCTCTATATTTGTAAATCTTATATTACAAAATTGTTTGTGTTACTTCCATACCAGTGCATACCACTGTCATTCAAAGAAAAACACAGGATGTTCCTGTAACCTGTTCACCCCCAATTTACAATAAACAGGTCCATAATCTAATTAGTGAAAAATGGGTTTGGACTAAACCATGATGGTGAAAAGGTTAAACCTGAAATTTTTTGAGCATACAATATGTCCGCTTCATAATTGTAAGCTGTGTATTGATGAGACAGTTAAAAGAGAATTTTTTCTTCTTTTGTATAACAGCACTGTGACAAAAAGATTTCAAAATTTTGATTTTTATGAACGTTTGATATACAGAGATTTTCTGATCTGAGGGTGAGTTTTATTTGTAATGATTTTGTCAGTTTTTTGGATGAAGAATGATATGAGTTGATATGATGTCATGATAATTTTCGGCGTTGAGTTGCAACGTAGTAAAATTCAATGTCATATCTATACATTTTACTAATATATAATTCATAGATAAAGTACTGAATACTGAAGTATTTGCTGAGGAAAACTGAATTTTTGAAACTGTTCAAAGTACAAAACCATATCTTCAAGTTGAAGAAGGCAAAGACTGTTGAAAGAAGCAGTTGTCAAGAAAAGAAACACGTTGCCACAAAAATATCTCAGAAATGTTCTTGAGCTAATCGTGATAATTGTCTCGTTGCAAAAAAAGACAGAAAACTGCTATTGAAATTCTTAGCCATGCCACCTCTGTGGCTCCGGTTGCAAGTGGAAGTTAATAATACATAGCCTGGAGTAATCGGAGTGGAACAAAGGCCGACCACATGCATCGGTTACAATTACACACAGTTATGAAAAAACGTTGACATCCCGACAGCTACTTCTCAAAAATAAAATCCATTTCTAAAACTCTTTTGACTTATAAAAACAAAGACGAGAGCCAGACAGTCGGGTGGGCCAGTGCCTACCGAACAGTCTGACTGGCCGTGTGCCATCAATCATGCCAAAACAGAAGTCTTATCTAAACAAACGCCGGTATTTCTCAAATCGGAAGCTGATCTTTGAAGAAAGTGGGCCACATTTTAAAGGCACACGACCAAAACTCTGACCTCTAAAATGCCATTCATATACTGAATCGGCAGTTTCTCTTTACGCTGTATATAAACACTCTTCTACTTCATATTTTGGATAGCTCTCTAATTGTCTGGTTGGCTAATATTAGCAACTCAAGCCCTTGAAATAAAGAGCTACTTGCCATACATTTCTGCAAGCATTTTTATACCATTACTTTTCTTTCAAAAGGAAAATTGAAAAGTACGGAAAATGAGGTGCTTTATACTAGTCATAAGAGTCGTAGTGCTTTCTATTTAGACAATTGTACGATAGAATGACATTTTGTTTCATATGGTACACGCAATTAGGTTGTTATCATGAGAATTGTAATATTCCATAAATTGTCGAGCCAACAAGCAGTAAGTGTTTTCAAAAAGACCTGTCTATACTCTCAAAATGAACAATAAAACTGCCAACCATTCTGAAGAGCTAATGGTGTTGCCTGGGATATTTCAAAATGATAGATATTGTTCGGATGAACAGACGCACTGTTAATGAAATGACTACGTTCGGTCACCTTGGTAGTACCTGGTAACTGAGATATCTTAATAGTTTGCGCACACTAATTCAATCTCCATATAAAACCACTTCTATCCATTTTCTCTGTTTAAATACTTGTTTCAGAGTCTCTCTCTCAGCAATGTTAGGCAGACAAACCTCGGGTGACGTACGGTCTGTTGCTATGGTGATGACTCACCATGGCAACCATATCTAAACAAATGAACGCACACAGCCTTGCATGCAGCAGATTTGATTCAGAGGTTGTGTTGCTTGATTGAGAATGAAAAAGTTCCAAATTAGATTAGGGGTGGGCAATTACTGTTTTCTCACAAAAGCCAAAGCTACAGGGGGGAGAGGACACTGATTCTGAGAGCCTCCTATAGCGTAGGCTAAATAGACATTTTCTACACTGAAGAAATCAGTAAATGCTTTGAAAAATTGTTTTCCAACGTGTTAAGGATCACTTTCAGGGGCTGTTTGGATTGACAACAGAAGCAGAAACATGAAAGAGAGTGCCTTTTCACTTAAAAATAGCAGCGGAGATTATTTTATTTCAGTGAAAACATAGTACTGAAAGATATATTTGCCAGTTTTATATTCACAGTTGCTATAATAATTCCTGTGGCTATAATAATTCCTGGAAATTTTCCTTCCAGAAAATTATTCTTGGATATCTTTTAATGTTGCTGTGGCAACGCCAATAGTTCACTATCGTGTCATTTCAGTTGTCATACCTGTATCATACGTAACCAATACAATAAGTAACCATATACAACATCACACAATTTTTTAAAAGCAAAAATGATTGTTTGTATGAACTATGCCATGAAATAATCATAATTATTGTGACATGTACCCTGTCCTACAATCGGGAGACACTTATGTTATAGCAAACGTCATAGAGACAAACTCTCCTGTTAATAATCTCCTGTGACAATAATTATCATATAAATTACACTAATGAGGAAAGAAATCTTGAGTCCTGTAGCAGGCAATATGATAGTCCTGTTTGAGAACAAAAAATACATTAAACAAGAAGACAGAGACTGTTGAACTGTACAACTTTAAGACCATTTCTGTCAAACTTGAAATGAATTGGCTAAAACACTTCAAGCCAAAATTTTCTGCAGATATTCATAACATCTAAAATCAATATCACCATTTTCTCATAAAAATACTTGTGTTCAGTTTTCAACATTTATCTTTAACACCTGCACCTGGTTATTCCCAATTACATGAAGCCTTAATCTCCAGTGTGCTGCTTTGAAATATTTTATAAGTACAGTTCTTGTGACTGATCACAATAAATATTTCTTGAACAATCTGTCAAAATTTCTTGAACAATCTGTCTAAGGAAATCACAAGTTGCCAAGGTGCTATCAATAATAAGATTACAGACTGTCAGGATAAACCAGGTTGGCCAACTTGACATGTATAAAGTAACTTCAACAGAATCCTCTGATGGTGTTAAAGGGGCAGTTCTCAATCCCTGGTTCTCAGCATCAGTTATTGTTGACAATGAATATTTACATTGTGTTGGCCTATTGTTTTCCTTTTAAGTTTTTTAAGTTGGCCACTTTGCTTTTAGATAAAGCTGATAAATGACCTGCCCCTTTAAATGCCTGCATCATGTTAAACAGATTTTGCAATGTGTCATTTGCATATGACCTTGAAAGTAGGTCACTTAAGTATGCCATATCAAAGTTTCACTCAAGTACATTCAGTGATTGCTCTCTTGATTGGTCCACTGAACATACTTAGAGGGGCAGTAGATAAAACTGATGATAATATTTCAATTATTTTTGTTTTGAAATACTTCCAGGGTTTCTGTTTCCATTCTTGTAAGTGTGTTGAAATACCAAGCAGTGATTTTGCAAGCATTCTCCATGATGTAAAATTTGTCTTTTATTGTTGTCACACAATTTCTAGTCTGGACTTAACTTAGTTGTAAACACATGTGATGGAGAGACTGTGTTGTAACAAATACATGTACCACTGGATATTAAAACTTTACAAGCAGTGTTGACAAGTTGAACACGTCACTTTGACATGATTTGGCAGACAGACTAACTGACTGTACCTTATAAGCAGAACAAAAATAACGGCAGTTGCACACAAAAAGCCACCGCTAGTTTAGCGAAGTTGTTATTTTTCAAATATCATTCTATTCAGTCTAATTAAGAAACAGACACCTCACACAGATTGTTACAGACTGAAAAATTAGACGTAAACTGTTTTTTTTAAATTTTATATATTTAAATATTGGTCCCATTTTGCTGGAAATTTTGCCTTCTTATGGATCAGACAATTCACTTCTGACCTGATGCCGACAGAAATCCTAAAATAAAAGAAACGTCCACAGTCACAGTACAATTTACCCGGATTCAAAAAATTACCGGGTAAATTCCTTTCAGAATGCCGAGGAACCTTTTTTTTCCTGTAATGCTTCAATACAATTATGTGAGTTAAATTTGAAAAGACCTATGAATGGCAGATAAAAGAGAAAAATTAATAAGATTTGTCATATTTGTACAGATAATCATATGTCTCAATGTGAGATAAGTTTTCAAGGCGCTAGACAAACACGATTCAAAGTTTTTGTACTCGACGGCAAACTGTGCATGCTAGCCGCCTTCACTGGAGGGTAATTGTATTTTATGTGATGTAGTCTGTAGAGCACTTGTATTGTCCAAATTGGCTTTCAAAAGCCTGAATAGCTCACTAAAAGACATCATTCTAAAGCTACTTTAAGTCCCCATAGAATACTACACAGAGAACGATCACTTTGCCCGACGGCTACGCGCTCTTTATGGACATCCTTACATTATTCTTTACTCAAAAGATAATTCTGAGTGCTTGCCTAGCTTTTTTATATTCTTTTTTACTTGATTAATACTGATGTTCTAAATATTTGAGCTTGCAGCTATCAATTGCATGGGTTCACAGAGCACATTTAAACACTGTCTTGAGGCAGTCTTTCTTCCTGTATTCACCGGGATGTGCTTCCCAGAAAAGAACTGGGATAGGTAATTCCTCCAATAATAATACCTTCTTTTTCATTTTGTGGCATTTAAATCTATTGAAATACCACTGTACTTTATTACTTTATTCTCCGTTTTGTGAATATATCAGTTTGTTACTATTTATTCAGAAATTGTATACCCATTTCCGTTTGTACAAAAAACCATATATTTTCCTGCAAACGTTGGTGAAAAAACATAGTCATATATGTTACATTGTAATCATTCTTCTACATGGCATTTCAAATTCACTGCTTTCAGAGTAGAATAAAGGTATCACAACACAAATAAGTAATTTCTGAATGTCATAAAGGGACTGATTCAAATTTTCCTTTCTGGAGATAGCCGTTTCTGACTTGATTTATCTCTTCATAATGTCATTCATTCATTCATTCACCATTTCATTCATTCATTCATATATTCACTCTGTTCATTCATCTATTCATTCATTCACTCTATTCATTCATTTATTCATTCATTCACTCTATTAATTCATTCATTCATTCCTTGATCCAGTTCATCAATACACCATTCCTTCAGTCGGTGATAAAGTAATCCATTTCTTCATTTATTTATATTCAAATGATAGTTGATATTGATAGTTAAATATCACAATTGTGTTTACTCTGAATATAACATTAATTACAACAAAATAAGACTGCATATATACATTATTAAAATACCAAATAATCCAAATTTTATTATGAAATTAATTAACCTGACCCATGGTTGAGCAAGTTATTTTCAGATCCAGTGCAGCATGGCCTGCAACCAAAGTGCATCACTAGTCTAACTACGGTATCCACTTGCCTACCAGTCAACATTTTGGTTGTCAGTGAAAAATTAACAGTCCAGTAATGTGAACAATCAGCTGAGTCATCAAAAATACCATCCAAAGAGCTTGGGTTAGTGGATTTGGTCACCCTTGATGGAGTACCATAAATCATCCCCTGAATGCCGACTTTAAAGATATACTGTCACCTGTACTCTAAATATGCCCATATATGGTCAAAGGGGCGTTCCTTGGTATTCAAAATGCCCATGTGAGGGCGCTGTTTTTAAAAAGCGGCCACCCGCTTAAAATCTGTGATTGGTTAGATTTTCTCTTTCCATGGTAACTGTGGCAAAATTGGAACAGGTGACAGTGTACCTTTAAGCCACTACTGGTAGAAGTCACAACTTCAGGTCACGCCAAAATATTTCCCACTGCAACAATTATTTCCTTGTCTTTTAGGACAGAGAAATGAAGACCCTGGCCCTCACTGAAATACCTGCAAATCTTTATACTGATAGGTTTGTTGGCTAATCTATTACATCAGGTTTGGAGTACACGCAAGCCTCAAAAATGTTGTAAATTGAAAATTTATATTAAAGTGTTAATTTGATAAATTGTGATGAGGTTTATAACAATTGTACTATGTTACAAATGTTGTAATTTAAAATATTATATTAAAATATTAATTTGATAAATTGGTTCATCAATTCAAATATTAATTGCATGAGCAACTATACAAATTAGGTTCCCTTAATTGTACAAGTAATGTTATCATCACGTCGAAATTAAAGTGACAATACCTTTGACAATCAAGAAACCTGGCAGGCTTACTTAATTACATGAACTAATCTATGTTTTGTACATGTATGAGTAAAAAGAAGTATTTTATCTCATTACATGTAATAATTTAGTGCCATTTTAATCTCAAACACTGTTCCCCCTCCAACTGGCAGACAGTCACACATCCACTAATCATTTGAAGGTCTTGACAATTGCTCTACTTGAAAGATGAGACAAAAAGTCAATCGGTAGCCATGGCAACGCCTACTGAGGTTCTGGAGCTGTCACAATGCACTTGATTGACTGCGAAAACAACTACTGTATTAGACAGAACCATCATTTAGAATCAATAGATGTCTGGTTTCCAGAGTTGTTGGGGTACGGTGATCACAGGAAATCAGGTGCCAATCAAAAAGGCATGCAATTTCAAAAACTTTTAGGATACAGCTGAAAAGCTTTCCAGCCGCTGTGAAAACACAAAGCAGTAAATATATTACATGTATGGAAATACTAGGTACACAATACAGAATTTTAAAAAATTATAAAAATATTAATTTTAAAAGGTCAAGTGAGAAACTGCTATCTCCAGAAAAGAATAGGTGAACCACTTTCTTCCATTGTAACTTTAAGTAATTACTTATTCTTATTATGATCTTTTATTATACTTTGAAAGCAATTTCTGGGGAAAATTATGTGCCGAGGGTGTTTATACATGGGCCAATACAGTATATACAGTATAAACATCTTTGAAACAAATAAACTTTCTACCATGAGAAACTGAAGGTTAAACCACACACTATGATATCCCATGATGCCCCTGTATGGCCTTCAGACAGAATGTTATGTTTAATGTTTGTGACCTGTGCCGACACTGAAAGATAAATGTTTGTCTGATTGTGATATTCTTTTTCACTGCCAGCATGTAGGGCAGTGTGACCACGTCTGGAAGGCAACAGGGTCATGAAGAGTCGACTGACGCAGCTGATTGGCCTTCAGCGATGGGGAGACTGTCCCACATTTTGGTTTGGAAATTCTCCTGCCGGTATGAGAGTTACACTTTACACTGCACAAGTTGGCACCAGTTTGGCAAAGAGCGAAAAAAGTCAATACTAACAATCGAAAAGAAAATGGCAGCGACAGTAAAAAGGCAACCACACTTCATGCTTCATTAGCAATTAATTCTACCTTATTGTTATTTTTTTCCTAAATGAATGTTCAGATTAATCAAAAGAGACCCGGATTACTCGCCGGAGATCGCCAACGTAATTACGAATCTCTTTTAAAGACTCCCAGCAGAACAGTATATCCATTTCTATCCCGACCAGTGGAATCACATTCCCCTGGGAGGTGATATTCATCACCTCAAGCGAGCTCATCCACATAAGACGTGAAAATTTATGCATGGGATATGGCGTACAGATCGATGCCGCACTGATACGTTTCAGTTATAAGTTGTGAACTTTCTGAAATTGAAATTTAATGACAGCCATGAGTTCGATGACATTGCCACACTTATTGGAAATTCATCGGACTCAGCGGCTACTGATAGCTGTTTTTTTTTCTTTCTTGCTATCTGATCTCATCGAAAGTGCATCACCCTCTCGAAATCTGTGGAACAAGGTCTACTGTTTCAATCTATGAATAATTCACAGTTTCAGTATTGGCATTTGGCAAATGTCAGGCATTATCATCCAGGCGTGCTTCAAATAATCCTACATACTTGAAAATCTTGTCTGTGTCTTGGTATAGAGTGTCAGATACCACTTTTAAATGCACTTACTTGCCCAGCTGAGATCTGGCTGTATGAAATTGTGGAGGGGAAATTTGCCAAGTTATGGTAGACTCTGCCGTGAAACTGAAAGTTATAAAACTTTTGCTCAAACTTTCCTCAAGGAAGCTTCGAGTGATCTCTGTCATAATTAAATATAAGATCAGGGGTCGCAGTGGATATTAGGTACATGTACATGTATTTGAAAAAAAAAACCCAAAAATTTCGTTTTATTTGACATTCAAAGTAGTTGCCATTATAGAAGACACAAACACTAGCTGATGAGTAGCCAAGGACATCACAATTGTTTGATTGGTTTAACTAGCATAGAGAGGCAATAAAATGGCTGACGATGGAGGTCAAAGTTCATACACAATATATGTGTGGAACATGTTTGATTTAAAATGTAGGGCTGGTCACAATTTTGTATTAGAAGATTTAGTGATGAGAATGTTGAAACCATTGCGCTTTTTCATTCAAATGAGTGAGTCACACTGCAGTACTGACTGTGGATGCAGTGATGACAATAATTTGCGGGTGTTTGGCTGACAATGTTTATTGGTGGGTACTCTGATATCACAGTAAATACCAGAAAATCACACCAAAGTCTATAAGACACATGTACCATGGGAAGCTCAAATGGAGTACAACACCCGGGGATGTTGCTGTGTTCTAAAAATGCAATGTACTTTGATTGCAGGAATCAATATCTGACAAGATTCAGGAGAAAAGCCATCACTTTTACTCACAAGAATCCAATAATACGCGAGGCATATTGATTTTTCAACAGTCTGAAAGTACCTCTGTAATCACCCTACACACAGCATTCATAGAGTGTTAAGCCACTGATCTCCATGTAACATTGATGGGTTTAACTTGTAATATGTACTAACGATTGACCTTTTCAAATAATTGCTTACCACTGCTTTCCCTTGTTTCTGATCCTACTGATCTGTATAAAACTTTCACTGATGTGTTATGTTTATCATTTTTTATTTCTACTTTTTTTATCTGATCAATCGTCTAAAAATACTTTACCCAACAACAGGATGATTGAAGTCCTTTTAATCGAATACCCATACCCAAATGATCCTATGAGGGGGTAAAGTGCCAATGAGGAATTCATCATACTCCAATGTGTCTGCTACCCAGACTGCATCAAATTCCCAAACTCACCATCTTTCAGATCCTAAGTCTGCTACACAACCTACTGTACTGTGATACTTCCTCAATGCAAAGGCACTATTGTGGCATAAATTTTAAAGCTGGGTATACAGGTTTTTATCCCGGGCCCAGTGACAAATTTAAAGTTCCCATCACGTAAAGTTCTCAGCTAGACCTTATAATGGAATTGGGCAATTACTGTAAAAGGTTTTGCAGAATTAGTGACAACCGGATTAACCCGCTATTTTGGGAAACGCTCTGATCGGTATGTTACAATACATCTAGCTTCAGGAATTTCATTCTGCCAAGTGACAAGTTCAGCAAAGAGTGTATTAAATAAGTACATCTGACTTCAAATAGCAGATTAAATGTCAACAGTTAATACTAAAATATCATGTGAGCATAAAAAAAAATAGACAAACACTAACAATTTCAGCCTTTCACTTAGTCTAAATTGCTGTTGGAAAAAAATGTGAAGAAATTGGGTCAAAAAGTTTAATGATAAAGATATTTAGCAATGCCAACAGTAAAACAGGGTTTTTTAAGTCTATTAAGTGATTTATAAACATTTTTTCAATAAATTTACAACTTGGAAAAATCGATTAAATTTAACTGGATGATTATTTAATTCATTTCATAAGACCTTGACGGATTCATAGCTAGGACAGAGGGGAGGCGATAAATTTATTTTCTAGCTTAGCATTCTGTGTTGATCAAATTATTGACTGCTAATCTGCGACATTTTGGAATTGCAACTGACGCAAATACATGTTGGCATGCAGAGGTCAATTGAGTACATTTTGTTTCTTGGTTTGTTCAGAAAATATGAAAGGGGCAATATATGTTTTGAAATTTTCAATATATTTATTTCTGAACAACAAGTACACTTCTACTCCTTATATGGTTATGTTGACATACAACATACCTTAGCCTTGCAAATGCAATTTTCTTGTGTACAATGTGCAATGTTTTCACTTATAAATGAATTCTAATCCACACTCATTCAGCTGTGAACAATAATGTCAGATATACGATAGTAAACAACATCAGCAGAACAGGCAACTGTATTTTACAATCAGGACAAAAACACTCTACAGGATAGATCATTTGAATGTTACGTTTATGTTAAGTAAATGTCGTTTGCTCATCTAAAAACAAAGTTTCATTATTGAAAATTCCAAAGATTTAGATGCAGAAATGATGTGTTTGAGTTTTTCCTCTCTTACAAGAATGTTTCCCCCTGGAGAGGATACAAATAGCTGCAGAAGAAAATTTGCGTGTCGAGCAATAAAGAAACTTTGGCCTTGAGGTGATAGAACCCCTACCTGTTATTGTTTTACACGCTCATTCAACAGAGAATTGCCATGACAACAGATTGAAAGATTCTGTACATTTAATTAGCCTCGCTGACGAAGGCGGACAATTCCATTCTGCTGAGTGGGTGGACCAGGATGTGGTGTGAAAGCCACACTAATGAGAATGCATAGAGTAGCCCGGGGAGGTTAGTGAGTTCACAATTACAAACACTCCTTTTTCCTGCGACTGCTGACGCTGGCATATGTTGTTCTCAAATATATCCCTGGGCTAAATTCGCATGTTCTCTTTTCTTTCCTCCAGGGAGTTTTTTACTCACCCTTGGGAGTCAAAGCGAAATCGATAAAAATCACTTGTTGCTGAGTACTAATGAAATTAGTGATCTTAACAATCACTGTCAACGTTGTAATTTTTTAAGAGCACAGTCGCACACCATGTACAGATCTGTATCTCAGTGAATATGTCTCCTAGCAACAGTTGCTGGGAAACCTACACATTACCATTGGTGTAAAAAATTTCTCAACGGTGTCATTTTTTCCTATTAGGCAACTCTTTTTATCAGGAATATCATCTTCACTCACACAAGCATACAGATGCACTGATTTGGGTAAGCCAGCTATTTAGTATGTGAAAAAGCCATTGTCAACAACATATAAAAGAAAATTGTCAGTTAAAATTGCCACATTTTCCTGTCATTCCAGAAACAATTACAGCAATTTGTAAACTTCAGCAAGTTTAAAGTTTTGCTCAAAAAGCGGCAATTATCGTTTTGCTCAAAAAACCCACAACACTTTCACTTTCACAGAATTCTTCTTTATATTTTTCCAAAATACTACCGTTTATTAATATCATTGAAAGATTCTATCAAATTCTTTTGAAAATGTAAGTTCTCTGACAAGCCAAACGCCACGCATTTCAATATGCTTTGGGAGTCTGACAAGAAATTGTATTTCACAAACAGGAAACACTGGAAAAGACAACCACTGAAGCTTTAGGAATAAATAAATAAATAAATAAATAAATAAACAATCTTTCATTTTATGATAATAAAAATTTGCTTGTTCAAGAATCATTATTGCACAGCACAATTCTGAGCACGGCATTACTATTTCATGTACATGTATGAGATGTATATACCATGGGTGGATTGTACATTTATCAATATAGTATTACAGTTTGTTCATATGAAAAATATGCAAGTAATGTTTTAATCGTTACATTGCTCCCAATAAAATTCCAAATGCCACTTTAGGTCAACCTAGTTATGCAATGATAAATTTGAATCTCAGGCTAAGATTACTTATGGGGAAATAATACGGAAATGTTAATATTTTGTAGATGATATGCAATCTGTTATCAATGGCGATGAAATTTCATCGGAAAAAGAACAAATTTCTTGCCACACCAGCAATCCGAATTTCCTGATTGCCATTTGACAAGAACTGATGGCTGGATTTGTATTCCCTTCTTAAAGGATGGCATAATTCCGGAATTTTGTGCTCCGCTGCGGTGCCTTGTGATAACTGTCATGTAGCACCTGGCACTGAAATACGGGATATTCGTATTATTGCCTGTATCTTTATAAATAAATCTGTTTTTTTCAAAGCATTTTGATAATATTGTTGGCGGCAATGACTAGATAGCAGAAACATGATTCGTGATTATCAAAACCAGACATCATTCTGTCAAATGATTTGATTTGCCGGGAATTCCATAAATCCCTTATGACATTGTCCATGTTTTTTAAAAAGCAATTCCACTTTCTTGACATGTGAAAATAATTCCATTATAAATTTTCAGAAGACATCCAATACCAGTAGACATCTGTGGTATGTGTGAATCTACAAGCAACTGTCAAACATGAAACAAGTTAACAGGATTGAACCACGTGTGTCTGTGTGTGTGTGTGTGACATACAGACTTTGTTCCTATGGACACTGTTGAAGAATTTTGACAATTACGTACATGTGTTGTCACGGATTAAACTTGTTGCAATTTGGAATTTAAATTTACCGACCAGAAGTGAAATTTATGCTACAATAGTCTTCATATTGACAACTCTCTCTCTCTCCCCATTATGAAGCAGGGAGTAGCTAGTGTATGAATTCAATTCAGTCAATTCTGTTTAATGAGAGACACAATGATTATATGAAAACTATTCAAACTTAATGACTTTGCTCTCATGAAATGTCAAATTCTGTCAGATCCATCAGACTTTGTCCACTCTGCTCTCGTCAAACTTACTCACCGCACCTACATGTTTTCAAACATTGTTACAGTAGTAAATCTTTGAATTTGAGAAAGTTTTGATAATAGTTGGAGCTACTACAACATTCTGTTCAGATCTAGAACTTCTGCTTTATTCCGGTAGATTCACAGCTTTTCAATCCTCAGACATATTTCCTGTTGACGTACATGATGTACAACGCCATAATTATCTGAAAAAATGTGTCATATTGCAAGCCTACATTGACCCTGACAGACATTATCATGTACTGACAGTATTAAACCCGCATTTCCTGCCTGGTTAATATATATGATAGACAGGTTCATCTGCCTGAGAGGGCAATAAATTTATATGGTGGGCAATAACATATTGTTAATACACAGTAGGTAATTATAAGTCAATATTGCCCTATTTCTTGCTGGTATTTCCATTTTCTGATTTATTCAGCAAAAGATTTATGGCTTTGGTGATGGGTTATCTTTCTCACTGTGGGTAAAATCAACTCCATACTCTCTGAGCAGTCTTTTAGAAATCTCTGCATGGGGTCCCCCAAACTGAACTCGGATATACTTAACCTTGAAATCAAGTACTTGGGAGGGCAATCAATAACAGTATGTAAGGTTCATTTGAGGTCACAAAGACCACTTCCATAGCAGTAATTTATCTCTCCGAGAATTGTTTTGGTACTCCCTGTTTTGCCTTGCCTTCTCAGAGTTTTTACATTGCCGACAAATCAGAGATTTCTTTCTTCTTTATAATCATAATTTTGGTCAAAATTTGTTGATAATTAAAGCATTTACTTAATCATTTATTTATTAAAGGCTTCATATATTTGGTCATGTCGAATTTCCGTCGTACAGGTCAAATTCGTTCTGAGAAAGTTGATGTCAAATACGGATTTTTTTTAAACAATTACTAATTGTTGACAAAATCCGAACGTCCACAAATTTTGGTCCAAATACTTGTAATTGTATAAATACATACAGTATGACATCATAAAAATATCATACAAAGTGCACTGATTACGTCATCGGAAAATCTGTCTCGCTACCGAGACCACTACTACTGCTTGCTAATGTATGTACATGTAATTCTGTCACATCATTCAAACAGTGTCACTAATTGTCTGCAAAGAATTTGAATTATCCCGACAACTGTGAGAGACTGTTTCAATTTCTCACAAGTCTTATTGCTTTACATGTAACAACTCATAAAAAGTTCACAATGCGATACAGAAATGCACCTCAGGGTCAGTCAATGGCAGAAAGGGCAGTAAGGGCTGCTTTAACTGCACACATTTGTACAGCTGACTTCACAAGGAAATGGTCCAGTCTTTTCACCAGTGTTTCACGGGCCCCTGGTCTTGAACAATGGGTGAGTTCTTCACCCCCTAGAGCTAGGCGTACCCTGAGCGTAACAAGTGCCCTACAGGCAGGTGACTTCATAGGTCGCGACCCCATGAATGGGTGCTTTTCATTTCCGATGTCCGAGGAGTATTTCTCATGGCAGGGAAGTCATTCCAGGGTCATGCCTCTCTATGGATGAGGAGGGTGTGGCCCAGGATATGTGGGCCAAACTTGTGTAAAAGAGCTCTTTTTGTTGGCAAGCAGATTCAAAAAGCCTGTACATTACATGTACATTTGTACATCCACAACTGCAATGGACCATTTCTAACACTTCCTTTGATGAACTGTGTGTGACTACTTAAAATGCCATACTTTTGATGATTTTGTTTGCTTATTTTGTTTGACACACCAATGGTTGGAGTACCCGCTCGCCTCTACCCACTTTCCAGCTAGTCCATACAGCGTTCATGCCTGAAAAACGCATGTTATGATTTACATTTTTGAATTCTAGTCCAGACCTCAAGTCCAGACCAGAACTCACTTATCAACAATGATAAAGCCAATTTACACATGAAGACAACGTGTTGACAAGCTGAATACTGTGTATATCAACATGCTTTGGGGAGCAGAACAACGAGAAACTGTAGTTGACACACAAAATGAAAAGACTAAAAACATAGGGCCAAAGTCCCTGAAGCTACTATAGACATGGATACAAAATTAAGTATTTCCTAACTGTATGAAGTTATCTCACTAAGGTCATCCTAGGGACTTATAAACCAAATATTAAAGCTGTCTGACCAGTGGTTTTGAAAAAACAAGCGACTCAACACTTGATAGAGCTCTGCTGTGTTATGTAGAGTGACACATGACACATGTATTGATGAAGAAGGTGGATATCTTTGATAGCTCATTTCAGGATGGCCTGACCAAAAATGGAAAAAAAAATTCCATAAACATACAGATTTGCATATTTCATCACAATTTTAACAAATCTAAGTTGGGTTATCCCTAGGGACCTGTATACCATGTCCAAATAACAAAGCTGTCTGACCAGTGGTTACGAAGAAGATCACTCAAAACGCCTTTTTTGGCGCTAATTTGCATATTTTCAACAATATCAAAAAATTAATAAAAACAGTTTCTCAAAATCATATATTTTATCCACACAACAAATATCAAATCAGTAAGTACTGCAGTTCTCAAGATATTTGAGTGGACGGACGCCTCACAAACGGACATACATACACACCAGTACATACATACATACATACAGACTGACGGTGGACGCTGGACGGATACCCATCCCAATAGCTTCTATAGACTATATTACTTAGTCTATAGTAGCTAATAAACGAGAGTTAATTACATTCTAATTAAAGTAAACAAGACTTGCTTAAATCAAGATTTACGTCATAAAAAAACAGCATATCTGTCAGGTTATAAAGAATCTTAAGCTGTTATCTTTATCCAAGTATTTTCATCCTATTAACCAAGCACATTTTAACTTTCAAATTAACACTGTAAGTCAGTTCTGTTGAATAAGTTGAGACTTTAGTACTCAGAGAAAGCACACTGAAGAGACAAATGTTTGAAACTTAAGAAGTTCAAGGTCATCAAAAGCATATGATGTAACACTTTCATTACACTGTTTACACAGATTGCATAATTGCTATAAATAGCACATGAGGAATCTTACAGCCCAGCTTTACCATAAAAACCCTATCACTTTGACCACTCTTTTAATTGACCACTCTATTTTTTTCCTCAAAAAGTAATTTTATTTTATCCTTACCAAGTCAACCATAAATGGAAATTAGAACTTTCTCTATCTCTATTTATTCGACCACCATATCATGACAAACTATTTTGAGCAATTTCTTTTAGATAACATACAGGGCACAATAAATGATGGTTCAGAATATGTCAAAGTTGGGATTCAGGAAAGTTGCCTTTACATGTTTTAATCCTCCAAGATGGTAAGCATTTTACTATGAACTGTCAAAAAAAGTTGAACTTTCTGATAATTCTACACTAAAATTATTTTGGCTTTGATGATTTCCTAACTAATTCAATTATTTAAAATCATATTAATTATTTTTTTCTGGGTGAATTGATAGGGTTTATACAGTACAAGAATTACACACAATGTAAGTCAAATTTTGACCAAAAATGACAAAAATTCCTTAAAAATACACATTTGCATATTTCATCACAATTTGAACAAATCTATATTGGGTTATCCCTAGGGACCTGTATACCAAATAACAAAGCTGTCTGACCAGTGGTTATGAAGAAGAAGATTTTTTTACCAAAAACACCTTTTTTGGCATTAATTTTGCCTATTTTCAACAATATCAAAAACTTAAAAAAAACAGTTTCTCAAAATCATATTTTTCATCTACACAACAAATATCAAATCAGTAAGTACTGCCGTTCTCAAGATATTTGAGTGGACGGACGCCTCACAAACGGACATACATACATACATACATACATACATACATACATACAGACTGACGACGGACGCCAGATGGATACCCATCCCAATAGCTTCTATAGACTATAGTCTATAGTAGCTAAAAACTACCAAAAGATACACCTACTTGCTCTTTGATATTTGTGAAAATGGATCTAATAAGGGACTGATTGACATGTATTACATAATTTTCAATTGAAATCTGACTCATTCCACAGTAAAGTGCACCAATAGTGTGACATAGACCCCAAAAATTGAAACATCAAATTTGGTAATGAAAGTGGTTTGGTTAGAAAGAAGTGTATGGCTACAATACAAAAAATGATATGAGAAGATAACTTGATGTGAATTTCATCAGTAGAGGAAAATGTTTGATGTGCAATCACAGTATCTGATAACGTACGTAACGGGGACGGATTTTTATTGATTCCCCCACTTTAAAGCTGTTCTAATTATTTTGATTACTTCAACATAAATGCTTGTTAAACAATTTTACAGAGATTCCCTGTCTGTCTGAATCTCAATTGCTTCATATAATTCACTCTCTATCATAATCTTCTGCAAAGAAGAGAAAATGTAGAAATGTTGGTAACATACATAACATGGACGGAAATCTCAACAATCCAATTCAGAACACATCAACAAATTTAATTTGTTGATGTGTTCTAAATTGCATTGTATGCGATAATATTTGAACACTGGGATTCAGTTTTTTACTAATTGATGATTATCAATTTCTGTCATCAATACTTGGAGAATTCTGGAAATATAGGTAATGTAACATACGTAACATTTTGGACGGAAAACCATTCACTGGCTCTGTTTTGCAGTAATGGCAGTCAACAGTGGTAACACAATAATGTCATGAACTATTACCTCCAGGTTATCCTCAAAAAGTGATATTTTTCGAACAGCTTGCTACATAAAGTATGAGAACCATAATTTCAAATTTGAGATAACATACGTAACATAGTGGATGGAAAACGTTTGTAAACTACTGGAAACCTACAAATTGAAACAAGCGACCTAGCGGCCGATATAGCTCCGCTGTGTTTATGTAGAGAATAACTATTTTTGACACATGTTGATGAAGAAGGAGGAAATCTTTGATAGCTCAATGCAGTGGCCAGAAAAAAGTGGCTAAAATAAGCTGCAAAAATACACAATTGAAGATTTCATCATACTTTGAATATATCACATCGGATCATCCCTAGGAACATGTCAACCAAAGCTATCTGATGAGTAGTGTTTTGAGAATAAAATTTTCTGACCAAAAATGGCAACAATTGCCCCCCCAAAATAAAATTGCAGATTTCATCATAATTTCAAAAGATCAAATTGAGTCATCTATAGAAACCTGTATACCAATTTCAAAGCTGTTAGACCAGTACTTTTTGAGAACACATATTTTGACCAAAAATGGGAAAAATTGCCACAAAATTCAAATTGCAGATTTCATCATTATTTCAATAAATATCATGTAGTTCATCTATGGAAACCTGTATACCAAATTTCAAAGCTATCAGATGAGCAGTTGTTGAAATACACATTTTTTGACCTAAAATTGCAAAAATTGCCCCAAAAATACAAAATTACAGATTTCAGGAGAAATTAAATATATATTACTTAGCTCATCTGTAGGAACCTGTATACCAAATTTCAAAGCTATCAGACCAGTACTTTTTGAGAAACACGTTTTTTGACCAAAAATAGCAAAAATTGCCCCAAAATTACAAAATCGCAGATTTCATCATAATTTCTACAAATATCATTAAGGTGATCTGTAGGAACCTGTATACTAAATTGCAAAGCTATCAGATGAGTACTTTTGGAAATACACATTTTTTGACCAAAAATGGCAAAAATTGCCCCAAATACAAAATTGCAGATTTCATCATAATTTCAATACATATCATTTAGTTCATGTGTAGGAACCTCTATACCAAATTTCAAAGCTATCAGATGAGTAGTTTTGGCAATACACATTTTTTGACCAAAATGGCAAAAATTGCCCAAAATACAAAATTACAGATTTCATCAGAAATTCATATATATTACTAAGTGCATCTATAGAAACCTGTATACCAAATTTCAAACTATCAGACCAGTACTTTTTGAGAAATACATTTTTTGACCAAAATGGCAAAATTGCCTTAAAAATGCAAATTTGCATATTTCTTCACAATTTGAACAAATCTTAAATAGATCATCCCTAGGGACATATGTACCAAATTTCAAAGCTATCTGACCGGTAGTTTTGAAGAAGAAGATTTTTAAAGATTTTTTACCACAAAATGACAAAAATTGCCTTAAAAATACAAATATGCAAATTTCACCACGATTTGAAGAAATCTGACTGAAGTCACCATAAGTAAACTGCATATTAAATTTCAAAGCAATCGGACAAGCGGTTTGAGAAAAGAAGATTTTTTTACCAAAACACCAAAAAATGCCCCAAAAATACAAATATGCAAATTTCACCATGATTTGAACAAACTTAAGTGAGGTCACCCCAAGTGAACCGCATATAAAATTTCAAAGCAATTGGACTTGCGGTTTCAGAGGAGAAGGCAATTGTTGACGGACGACGACGACGACGACGACGACGGACGACGGACGACGACGGACGACGACGGAAAATCAACCTATTTGATAAGCTCCGCGTCGCTGACAGCGGAGCTAATAATGAAAGCAGGGAATGCCCCATGGAAAAAGATTTCTTTGAGGACTTGCTATGGTAAAGACTGTTGGTAATGGAAAATCTTTATTTGCACTTCAAGGGGCTTTTCCAATATATTGCCAGAGTTGGACGGACACCTGTTACGTATGTTATCCAAATTTTGGCAACATAATTACAGTCCACCCATCAATGAATTTGGTCAATTGTTTGTGTAATTTATAATTACTAATAAACAGTTGGTATGACATATTTGAATTATATTCTTAGGTGATTCCAGTAAGAAAATATAGTCATAGAGTTCACATGAGGGAAAAATTGCCACAAATTAGAGTAAAATAATCAGCTAATGTCTTATGATAAAATAACTTAATTTATGAATCATCGACCTAAATTACACAGTTTTATTTTTTTTATCTCTTAAGGTGTTATGCTTGCTAAAAATAACTAAAAATTAGCTGTATGCTGCAGTGGGTTGAAAAGCCAGTACTGAAAACAAAAGTATGACAAAAAGTGCACTTTACTGTGGAATGACTCATCTAAGTCTGAGACTCATTCACATAACAAAAATATTGCTAAAGCCTATAGGCTAAAGGTCTCCACAGAATAACAAGAATAGACAATCTGGATTTCAATTAATTTTTTTAATTTTTTACCCGTAAAGAGCTAGTCTCCATGGGATATTAGTTTCAGTTTCTCTGTGTATTTTTTCTCTCAAATGCAAATACTAAAGGTACAAAAGTTGGAACTTTTGATAATATTTCATCATTTTTCTTCTTGAAAACACGTTTTACATGTTTACATTCACATGCAAGGTTAAAATTGATCTCCATCAATACTCTGTGTAGTCAGCATGTTGATATGATGACAACATTAACCCAAATAATCTGGACAGATGAAATCTTTTGTTGCTTTAATTAAACTTTTTTTAAGAAACCATGAAATTTCTGAAAGTGTACCACTTAGTCAATTGTTCATAAAAGACAGCCGAACTGATTAATGCTACAAATTAAAACTTAATAAACCAATGTTTTTTTAACAGTCTGCATAAACTTTTTATGCAAGATCTCATAACCATTAACTGGATGCGAGTAACCTTTGACCTCAATGACGTTGTGTTCACGTAATGAACTTCTGCTAACATGCAGCTGGCTTGGATGGTTAGATCTGATTGGTCGATTGTCACTATTCACAGCAACTGAAGGAGACTATAGTGTATAATTCAATAACAACAGTAAGATTCAGCCGGCCAATTGGATAACAGCTTCCGAGATGTTGCACACGAGCCCATCAACTTCACTGTCACCTGGTGGCAGAAACTATCCAATGAACAGAAATGTTGCACATACATAATTTAATTTTAATTGCTTCCTACATTGATATTTTGATCAGCGTTCGCCGTTGTGCAAAACCACATCTGCAAATCTGATGTGCGACATATAATTCACTAATAATTCTCCAAAAAATGACTTTCCATCTGTTGCTTTGAATTCAAGAGTTAAACATCAAAAGATCCAACCACATGAAAAGGAAAAAATTTGCCTAATTTCGGTCAGCTGCAGCCAATGTCGCACACTACGTTTGCAATGCTATCAAATTGTGATCAGTTCTTTCATAAAGACTGACTGTTATCAGAGTTTTGGGACATTTGATCACTTTTTAAACTTTTTAATGGGCACATGCAGACAGTATGACTTTCTTGTGCTGTAAAAATAGAGCCATTTATTGAATTTGCTTGCACAGATACGAGAATTTTCAGGGGACATTTACGGCGAAAGATAAACACAGTTTGCATTCATTTTATCACAGATGTACTAAAAATCGATATAATTCTGATATAAATCTAGAATTAATGAAGTCCCAGTTGTGGGGATTAATCGTTACCGTAGCGCCATCACGTCTGGAGTTGTGAAAGAATACACTTTCCCAATATCTGATAAAACACGACATTTTGTGAGAACGTAAGGTTCCATCTATCTGTACTTTAAACGGAGAAATTCAAGCAGAGAGAAAAACTCCTTTGTACTTGTCGTAGAACTCCCTCTGATAATTGTGACTTTACAGCGATACTGAAATAGTCTCAATACATCTGAAGTTTGATATCAGTGAGTGATGTGACAGACCTACATGTTTGCGATAACACATCTCAGGAACAGTGTCTGCCGATGAGTTGATGATATTATGCAAATTATCAGTTTCAATGTTAACAAAGTGGCAACAAAGTAACAATTTCTCAAAATTTCGTATAGTCTCATAAAGATTTTCACTCAGATATTTATTTTTGCATATTAATGAGGGAACTATGAAGTCAATAGGGATAACCCTATTGAACGATCTCCAACACTGCCTTCTCTGTACTTAAGCACTGCAGTCTGTAATCACTCACTTTAAACACTGGCTTTATTGCGCCCTATTTTTAATACTTCAGAAAGCAATATTGCTCCTAGGTCCAGAGTAATGAATCAAAGTATTAATCTCATAAAGATTTCTGATTTTATTGCAACATCAAGACTGCCCTGTGTTTACAAATGGATCACTGTCTGCACAGCGGAAATTACCAATAAAAAGCAATATAGTGTGATTCGGTGTTCCATTGAGCAACTTTTGTTGACATGATGGCAGCATCAATGGATATTTATGTGTGGATAGAGTTCTTGTTATGAATCACAAGGCATGGATTTTCATACATGGTGTTGACACAGGCACTGAAGATTCAAAATAAAATTGCGCTATTCTCCCGGATTCCAATAGCGACCGAACTGGTTTATTATCTTCAGCACAAGCCTAGCACTGTCACAAAAGTGTAGCTACTAGCATGACACTGCCAACCCCTGCAGGATGAGTTATACACGTAACAGGCAACAATGCTGTGATTGGTTATTTTTATTTTGTGCAGAAAAAGCAATTATTCCTCTGACTGAGCCACAGAAATCGTTAAGCTCACAAAAATTATCTCAATACACCTTGCTTTCTCAGGCTACAATAAAATACTATAGTGATATATGAAAATTAAAAACTATCTGCATCTTAAATCTCACCCTGATGAGACGACAATGAGCAAAGAGATGAACAAGAATCGAGATAGATTTCACCATGAAGCAGATTACTATCACGGAAAATTCAGAATTACAATGCAATGAGGGATATATGATTTGTAGGCATGTTGGATCCCGCTGTGAGAAAACATCAAACATCCACTTCTCAAGTATGTTTGTTATTAAACATAGATTTTCCATTAAAAATGATTCTCATGACATTAGATCACGTGCCACCTTGCAAATGTGCATGGTATATTCCTAGTTGTACACTCATTCAGTAATCTAAAGTTAATTATGCACAGATTGACCTACGGATACTCTTCCATTGTAAGTTGTGATTTTGTATCAGAACTTGTACGTGCCATCAACGCCTAAGTTCTGGGCAGCATCAGATCATTTGGTATTCAGTCACCGGATGAAAAAATTTTCATCTCCATCCTAGCATTATGATGCGAGGAGAAAAATGTATTAGTCTATCACAACTATTTACAAAGGTATGATATCAATTATCAAATCAAAAGTAAAAGCATTACATCATAATTTGTGTGCATGAAATGTTCAAACACACAAATGAGTTTTAAGCATCTCTGTAAATCGCTGTTATCTATATGTATACTTAGAGGCTTTAATTTCCATTTGAAGGCAATGCCAGAGGTCTGGAACACTCACGGAGAAAGTACAGATAATATTTATTTGAACATATCTTCATCCACAGCTAATATTAGTGAGCCATCTTTTCAACATACTGTAGGCTCCTTATTTGGTTATCATGAAATAGGTTATTAATAAAGAAATATTTTTTTCTGAAATTAGGTTTCTAGAATGACTCAACTTTTTGACCTCTATCTATATTTAGCATTTGTTGAGAGTTACAGCCAAAGAGCTTATAAAAACTAGAGTGTTTAAAAAATAATTGGGTAGATTTTGACTACAAAAACTAAAATATAAACAGACCATATCAAGTGTTTCTGGTTACTTTCAAATGTTGGCAAACTGCGACATTTTTTACAAAATGACCACTATTTTTATGCAATTGTATTGAGAAATTTATTGTATATATTGGTGTCCTGCAAAACTTATCCAAAAAAATACGGGTCAGGATTTAGATATCATACCATAAATTTGAGGTGTTCAAACACCCCCCCCCCCCCCCCCCCCCCCCCCCCCCCCCGTGTCCCTGTAAGCAGGTCCACAATCACCACTGATAGGAACTGAATGGGGTCAAACCATGGAGGTAATAGGGGGAACATCTTGACACTTCTTGCTTTCTGGACAACTCTCTCCAACTGGTCCTTGTCTTTCTTATCAGAACAAACACTACCGATGTAATCTCTTTTTTTGGGAGGAGGGTACAATCTTGGCAAACAGATCACAACAAGCCAGTTATTTCCATGTTAAATATGCCATAAACAATGCAAATCTGAAATCTGATTGGGATTAAAGATTGGGTAAGCTGATTAGAAATGTAGATTACCCTATGAGATAAGACAGATGAGCCAGTGAAATTAACATACACCTGTGTAAATACTAGCGGGCAGAGTTGAACACACCTGGCAAGAAAATGTCTGCACATCTTTTCTTTTATCTTGGCAGTTAAAGGCACTGTTTGCGATCCCTGGGATCCCCTTTGTTGTTGTCTGTAAGAGGATTATGGAGGTGTGATAGCCTTTTGTTTTCCATTGAAATTGTAACCTGGTGGGTACATTTTCTGATGACACAATCTGGTGCCAACACAGGCCTTTATGGAAGTCGATGTGAATTTTTTAGAATTTCAGATTTCTTTTTTTTTTCTTTATACAAATCCAACTATCAGTGTAATAAAAAAAATGTTGTTTAGGGTAACATGGGCCTTGAAAGGTTTCAAAACGCTAAACTTTTTGTAAATTTTTGTTTTCTATTGCCAATATTGCACATGTTATGTTGTATTCAAGCAATGAAGCATGCCCAGTGATGGTATACCACAAGATTTTGACCAGTTCACGAATATATGCACGAGCAGTAGTGAGTGCATATATGAAGTGAACCGGTCAAAATCGAGTGGTATATCGTCGCTGGGTGTGATTTATTGCTATTATACCATAACAGTATATTGAAATTCTGGCGTGGAACGTCATAAGCAGATTTTTGCTCAAGCTGAGAGCTTGCGCGTATGCCAGCCGTGGTATATCTCTAATATACCACAGTTGTTTTCTCGTCTCGACCAGTCAGATAGCTGTATATGCACCATCAATATACTGGTATGATATAATACATAATAAAGGTATAATCCCAATTAGCAGAAGCGTATTTGAATTCCACTCTCTCATAATTTGCACTGACAAAATCATTCACTCATTTCAGTTGACTTCACATCATTTTGTGGTACTTGCACAGCAACTCAATATTTGAGTACAATCGCTATCCAGCTAACAGCCACAAGTTTCTAACCTGATTCAAATTAAACTTTTAGATTGAAAAAGTTACCTGTTGTGCATAACAACAGGTTAAACCTGTTAAAGAACATCTATGATGACAAAGAGGCTTTTGTGTCATTCCAAAACACCTACTGGTCTTCTCAAATCAATTAAATTTAACAATGATAGAATCACCATTATTTGTCATTCTCAATACATTTCATTATAAATATTAACCCTTTCAGGCCTGACTTTTTGGCAGCTTACCAGAACTACCCCTATATAAGGGGTTTAGGCCTCAAAGGGTTAAACCAGACAGATAGAATTAACAAAGATATGTCATAATTGACTGTCCCGTAAAAAACACAAACCACTTATTTGCCTTCACACATTTTGTAGTTCTGATTTAGAAAAGGCATAAAATTCTTAAGTGCATTACTTCCTTGTTATGTCTTGAACATGATAAACCAAGTCTAATTTTCTTTTTCTTTTTCCTGTTGTAAAATTTCAATATTGTCAAAGATTTTTTTCATAATGAAGACAATTTTCTCTGGCAAGATGAATGCAATGCACACAGCTACAGGGGCTTTAATAAGGCGCAGAAACAACATCAACTAAAGAATACAGTAAAAATACACATCACTGAAAGGGAAAATAGCAATAACTTTTGACAACATTTTTGTTATTTTTGTTCCATAAAAGAAGTTTTTACCTTTGCCTTTTAACATTATGTTGAAACACAGTTTCGGCTTACAAACAAAAAACTGCAATATTACTGTTCACAAATGAATTTTAGTCTGGATTTAAAGTCAGTTATCGACAATAACATTCAGTATTAAACAAATACAGGCCAGACTTATGAGAACAAACAACAGATGATATCTATACAGATAGTGTCTGCAATGGTCCCTGGATGTCTACAGTAGACACTTCTACAATAGTCGTTAAAAAAGTTGTCTCCGTCAATGTTTGATTAATATTAACACTGTGTACGTTACTGAAATCAGAAAGTAAATTTTGAATGACATGAGAAATTCTGCATGTATACATACATTTATATTATTGACAAAGAAAGACAAGTCAGTTTTGATATTTATTGATATAACCTCCATCCAATCCGCACAGTGATGAATGTTCCTTAATATACTTTCCATGTGATACAATGCCCATGAACAAAACATTTGATGATGATTTATACTTTTAAATATCATGTGTGTTTCTCGCAATAATATTTCTTAATTTTCTCATTACCACGATGCCATTTCATTTTTAAATGCAGTATCATTAGTGTCAGGCAAACACACTAATAGACGATGAAAGTTTTAAGCAAACAGTGAGTAACCCTAGCTTGTTTCCTAGGAAACAGACATCCGTGTTCTAACAGGGGACTCCATATTGGATTGACATTTTGTGACCACGAATGACGTCAGAACCTGTTGAACGGACCGACTAAAACCTCAACGTTTAGAACTATCAGGATTGACTGTTGAACAAACATAACAATTTACAAAGCATAGCCTCTACCTGTGCCTCAAAGTATCTATGAACTGAATTCAATGTAAATGTGTTCAAGGTAGAATACGCCTCTGGGACAAATATTCAGACTTTTTAACCCTTTGAGTGCCAAGGTTAGTTTCTGTTAATAAAATATACAAGCCTAGTCAATTTTCTTAGATTTTGCCAAAATTTTGCAAAAAAAAACTGTGTTACATCTATGAAATTTGATGTCCACTTGGTCCAAAATTATAAAAAAAAAATTACAGAAAAATTCATAAAAATTGCTAAAATGTTGCACTAAAATTTTGGCGGGAAAAATTACAGCACTCAAAGGGTTAATTTGTTAAATATTTAGTTTTTATGCTGCTTGTGTGGACTTGTTTTCATGCTCTTTGAATAAACAAAGTATTTACTGTCTTGATTTTGAGAAAATCGAAAGTTTAATTTTCCCCCATAGAGTTACTGTAAGAGTAGCCATTTTGAACATTAAATATAGGCAAATTTCAGGCCATTTTCTTTCTCTAGTATTAAAATATGCATAGGGACCCTACTTTTCATTTTTGATTTTGAAAGAACATGGTTTTAAAGTTTCTTTACACAAGTTTTGAGGGAGAGTTTTACGTCTTCAAGTTTTGAAATTACCATGTACAGCCAAACTGATATCGATACTACATGCAGTTTTCTATTTGGTGAAGTGCGTGAAGTGAAACACAACTACACTCACAATCCACATCAAGAAAAAAGTGTAACCTGGTGATTTGTGAGAGTCAAACCCATAAATTAACATCCAAACTACTCACACCATCAAAGAAGGCTGAATAATTACTTAATTATGATTTACTATTCACAGTTTCTTTTCACACTACGACCAATTCACAGTTACATTTTGGAATCTCGGCTTTGGCTTGACTCTACTTTTTGTTAATTTGAAATCTATTTACCGCTGACAATCAATATACTAACTCACTCTCCACTCAGCTGGTGACATTTTTGTCGGATAAAAAAATACTGATTTACAACACTAAATGATACACTCTCGCTCTATCCACATTCGCAATTTCTTTTCCGTGGAAATCATTATTGTAAAATCCATTAGGCAGAAATTTCTTTTTCGGCTGGCCGTTTCAGAAAGAAATGGGACACAACCTTGCAATTAACGGAGCGGAAACGCACTACCGCACAAAGGCAGCCAAAAATTTTGACTTGTTGCTCAGTTGCTATGGCAACTACCGTGACCATTGCTGGGCTGAATTTTTTAAGCAAACATCACAATGTGTATTAATAACCACAGTATCCATGACCATAAAAATTTAGCAACCTTCAGCTATGAAAATGCTCTTTTGTTATGCAAATTAGATGAAAGTTAAATCAAATTTCATCTCATCACTTCGACAAAAGACTGCAAAATACAAACTAATAGTGTTCGAATACAGTGATATGCTTGCTTCCCATAATGCGAACTCTTTGAGATATGACAAATAATTTTTCTAAAGGAAGTCATTTTACTGGATGTAATATTCTACTGAGATCAATATTTTAAAACCAGGTGTGATAATGATGTAGGAAACTGGTTGGTGGTTTGTGTTGGGTGGTTGGTGGTGGTTGGTGTTGGTGGTTGGTGTTGGTGGTTGGTGTGGTGGTTGGTGGTGGTGGTTGGTGTTGGTGGTTGGTGTTGGTGGTTGGTGTTGGGTGGTTGGTGGTTGGGTGGTTGGTGGTTGGTGGTGGTGGTTGGTAGTTGGTGGTTGGTGTGGGTGGTGCACCCGAAGTGTGTCCGGCCCTTTTCCCGTAAGGTGGAATATTCCCACTTGGGGACATAGTTTGGTCTTAAAAGTTTAGTTTTCCCTCCCTTTTTTCAAAGCTTTCACTTCCAACAGTGAATACTATCAGTTCAACAGGATGACTCATCATACACATCTTTTCCTTATTACACCGTATCACTTCTATGCTTTCCAAAACCCACTTACTGAAAATAGAGGCAGACAAATGCTAATAGCATCAATATGGCTCCTAATTTCACCTCAATTGCTGCTTTTAACTTCATTATCCCCAGTGATTCAACTCACATCTTTTTTTTTTCTCTGTCTGTCTGTTCCTACTCCTTAGTGAATGAATACAGTTTACCCACTAGCAATTTTGGTACTGAGAGAAATTGTGAGGAATTTCGCTGTTAGGGAGATTTGGATCTGTCCTTCAATTCATAGCCTTGTATTTCTTGGTACCACTTTCTGATTTTTTTACAGTTTTCTTTGGTTCACGGCAAAATGATCAGACAATGTTTCTTTTCTATATTACTGCCTTAATTTCAATGGCAAAATACAAATGTATAAGAATTTCAATCTTTTATCATGATAAAGTTATATACGTTCTGTTCTTCCTCACAGTCTGTCTGTTGCATAATGACAGTCATCGGGGTGTAAAGAAAGAGTTCTGTACGGACATCACTTCATTATACATTGAATCTTGGGTTAGAAGCTGTGGAAAATGTGAATAACATATAATACCCATTACATTTAGGGGTTTTTTTGCAATTTCAATGATGAAATCATGCATATGCAAATCAAATCAAATTGCAGATTTTGTTCTGAAAGCGGTTTTTTGTTCAAAAAACATATCGTGGTTTTTAACTTTATCCAAAAACCTTTTTCTGCAATTTATGGTGTTTTGGGATGGGGGTAAGTTCAAACAGTATTGTCAATGTTGGGTTTCACACTTCAAAGATTTTGTTCAGGGGAGCCTCCAAACAGGATTTGAGGTTAACTCAGTGAGTTTTGTTGGTTGTGCATTTGTTTTCACTATTCACGGTCCTTTTCATTTAGAGTTTTTAAAGAGTGTGTGCTCTGAAAAAAACAGCTTTTTGTGTGTGTGTGTATATATATATATATATATATATATATATATATATATATATATATATATATATATATACATATATATATATATATATATATATATATATATATATATATATATATATATATATATATATATATATATATATATATATATATATATATATATTATATATATATATATTATATATATATATGTATAGTTACTGGTAAACCCTATACAGGCAAACAGTATTGGGGTCTGGGTTAACTGACATGCACCACACTCACGGGAAGTAGAGCTGTTAGCATATTAGAATCACTAACTTGCCATATCTGAGTCTGACATATAAATTCACAAGATCCATTACAACTCTGGTAACTGTATCAGAATAGCGGAACAAATCAAAAGCAATCAATTTTAAAGACAGTCCATCGGTTCATCGTAATTCCATACAACCAAATGGAGTAATAATTAGTTTACTAATGGCAGGGTTGCCCATGTTGTGTACATTAACCAAATACATTCTGCACATTGTACATATACTGTATGTGTGCGTTGCATATGAAACGGCACGTTCAGACAAAAACACAGCTCGCAGGACAATACTCCTCATTAATCTCATGAAAATCATATTTCTCGGCTAGAAAACACAATTAGGCGTGGGGCAGCGGATCTGTTGAATTTCCGGTTGAATTTGTCTTCTCGGAAAAGCTACAAAAACAGACCCCATCACCTCAGGTTTTTCTACAAAGTGGACCTTTCATGCATGAATACATTCAAGTGTCAAACAGATTCCCAGGAATCTCTCTGAACGCCGAGACGAGCACTCGACAAGAGTTGTCAGAATTCAGTAACAGGAGATTTGAGATGATAGATAGGGTTTTGACAGCTTTTGAATTCTGTAGACACATCTCACAAATCATTTTGACATGTGTACAATGCTTAATGATGTTGAAATTTTGAGTTGACCATAGACCCAGCTGAACTGATGTGTACGGTAACACAACACTGCACTTAAAAATCTCTATTTCTTTCCCTTAATTCCTTCATCAATACTTTGAATGTCATGGCTATTAAAGAGTTTCATCAGAAAACAACTAGCTTCAAGCACAATGTCTCAGTAAACCTGTCACAGGCCGTCTAAATAGAGCAATCACATCTTCAATTGTTTCTGTACCTTGGTCTATTTCTATGCTATTTCACTGTCAAAATCTTGATAAGCAACGTACGTACTAAACGCTCAGCTATATTTGTTTTGTATTATTTATTTCCAAGCTCTCATTCTACTTCCCAACCAATGTTGAAATGTGTACTTCCTCTCTAAGTTTTCAATTAACACATCTATAAAAGTACTTTAAAATGCACTGTTATTGTTTACATTTGAATTCCAGCCCAGACCAGAATTCACTTGTCAACAATAACAATGCAGTCTACACATGTACAGGCTGAGTTGACTGGTTGAATACTGTGCGTCTCGATATGTCTGATGGGGAGTAGAAAAAGAAACTGTAGTTGACATTGAAGACAAAATTAGTGAAATATTCATCAAAAGTTACAGCTACTGGCCCTTTAATGACAACTTGGACTTGATATGAGAGGTGATCACAGTACCCTTAGACATGAACAAATTTCTGCCCCAAGGAGGATGTGGCCTAGAGTTCAAGTGTGCAAACAGCAGCCAAGGGCACAAATACTGCTCTGTCACAGGTTTTCTTCAATTTGCAATTCACAAGAACTCGTGTGAGTGAAAATTACATAGTAGAACAAAAATTCACGAACGAAATCCTGTGTTGACAAATTTTTCTTCATGGTCAAATGTTTGACCGTGAAGCAAGCTGACTTACTACTCCCAGAATCCAGGAAAACAAATGAAACTTGACCCACTCTGGCTCTAGACCGTCTGTCTGGCAGAGCCGGAGAAGACTACAGCTTCTACCACGGATGTGTAATTACGAGAAATATGTCCCAGTCTGCTGGAGGTAAGTATCCATCACCCAGTTGGTCCATTTCAAGTAAAGCTAATCTCAGTACTTGAGGCTCTTATCACAGGGCTGGCACACATCAACCTTGTACACACATTACGCTGGATGTCTGGTGTGAGCTGTCAGGAGTCAGTTCTCTTTAAGGAACTATGCATCTCAAAAGTGAAAGACTTAAACTTTTGCTTTAAATTTCCTCAAAAAAACTTTAAACCATTCTCTTTCACAATAAAGAATAAAAACTGGGGGTCACGGTGCAAGGTTTGGTCCTCTGAGAAACAAACTACCAAACATTTACTGATATTTGACATGTTCAAAACAGGCGCCATCCCTGTGTTAACTATATGGGGAAAATAAAATTTTCTTACCCCAAGGGCTTTAAAGTGAGCCCCCATAAGCAGTAGACAAGAAAAGTATCGGAAAAATTTGAGCCTACGAATATCTGTCCTCGAGGCAGAATGTACCCAACTAGAACAACAATGGATTTACATCAAATGAATGACAAATGACAGAATATTTTTATTGTCAGCAAAATTGCTCTTTAAAGACAAATATCTGGTCAGCAAATGTCTAAAATCTGTCACTAAATTTTCCAAACACTGGCTCTATAAAATATCGACTTGCATACACACAATCCTGTTTCTTTAAATTTGAAAATAAAGTTCACTCAAAATGTTATTCAGACATCCACAAGTACTTTGCACAGAAAAGCAGAAATGTATGGAGTTCATTTGCATATGGAATATTCAGCCAATCAGAGACCAGCAGCCACCGTGACATCATCACCTGTTCCTCCACTCTCCTATCAGCCATAAAAGTCAAAAACTGACACATGTTTGTATAATTCAGCTGGCACAAGACAACATCAATCAACTGAAGTCTACTTCAGCAAAACTCTCTTGACCAGATCGAAGTACTCCGACTCACTTCATAGACCACAGAGATTTCATTACACAGCTAAGGTTCCATTTGTTCAGAGGCAGTATGCTAGTATGCGCCTAAAGGGCAGATATTCTGACTCAAATTTTACGACAACACGTTTCTGATCTATAGCTTGTATGGCCTCATTTTGAAGTTTGTGGAGTACAGACAGTTTTCTCAGTCTGTTTTGATGAAAATCAAAAATGTACTTTTCCCTATAGAGTTCACAGATTCTAAAGTTTGAATATTAGTAAATTTTTGGTAATTTGAACTAATATTTGTGGAATACAGACAGTTTTCACACTCCTGTTTTGATGAAAATCAAAAATTTCACTTTTTCCCCATAGAGTTGACACATTTTGAAGTTATTCAAAATATGTAAATTTAAGGTAATTTGTACTGACATTTGTATGGATTCCCCAATTTCTATCCTTGACATTGAAAGAGAATGGTTGTCTCTTTCAGTTTCAAGGCATGTTCTACCTGCATATATCAAGGTCAATGCCACACTCCAACAGGAATCAGTGAGTGAATACAATGTACAAGAAACATTTTCTCTGTGAAAACGTCCCTTGATAGAATCTGCAGATATACTGCGTGCTACTTATGAGGAAACAGATGCAATCGTTAAAACACATTCATGGCTGAATTTCATTCCAACAAATTCTGTCAGTTTGTAAATTTGCAATCTAGGTAGAAATAGTATGAAATTTGGGCTACTAGGGCTTACTTGGCCTTTCTATGGACATCAAACAATGCAGATGAACATGTCAACAGTTGAAGGTAACATCCAACAAACTGTGATGTGCCATGAATGGCACATAGTTTATTCCCATCAAGGAACAAATTTGATTTACGTACGAATTGAGGCCTGAACGAAATGTCGGACAAACGTACTCACTTCAGCTTTCACAAGGACTTTCACTTTCTTTCTACGGAAATCAGGATCTCACTGTACAGTAATACAAAGTCTAACATTGATAAACTCAGGCATTGATAAGATGCCACAAACATAAAAGGTATCCTTGAACTTGTACAATGTATACTTCACTTTTTGACATCTTCTCTTTATAATCTGAGATTATTTTCTGTTCTGATGTTATCATTCAAGATGCTGTTTATGCAGTTTTGTGTTTACTGTGAATTTCAACTGTTTTGCATTACCTGTGTCTTGCTTGTTATTAATTCTAAACTTGTGGTGTGTTTGATTTCCAAACATTATCAAATACCTAGTACATATGTATTTCTACATGGACCATTTCACATAAGTGTGTACTAGATGCATGGGGATTCCAATTTTTCTAGGTGTCTGCTTTCAGAACAGTCAACATGATGGAAACTATTATGGGATAATTGTACAGAGGTGAAAGGTCAAAGAAATCTACATATATATTTTGTCTTTCTTTTCAATCATAATACTTCTAGTCTTTTAAGTTTCATATTTGGATGAGAATTACAATTATAACTTTAGTTATGCCATACTCAGTGTAAACACGCTAATAAAATACTTTCCACCGCATTGTAATTACACTAAACTTGTTCAAATCATGTGACTTAGGGGCCGTCAATAATAAAAGCTGGCCCACAAGAAACGCAATTCCTTCGTTTTACTTGAAACCCCCTCCCTCCCCCCTCAAAACGAAAGTTCTTATGCGAAATCAATTTCGTATTATGATGCCGTTTCTGACAAACCCACACGCACCTCTCCGATCTGCACACCCATGAAAAAATACCGGAAGGGCACATTAATTAATAAACCTCCACTCTACGCGTTTCACTTTTTAAGACAGAACATTTTAATGTATTTCGCACGTAGGAAAATGTTTCACATACATGTTTCAAGTTAAAAAAGGATACAAGTTTTTATTTCACATTCATGTCTTTTCGTTGTCTTTTCTTTCTCCGTATTTTGTGGTCATTCTGTTCTCAATGAACGTGAAGGTAGTTTTGTATTCTCGCTGCAAAGTCGCACTTCGAAAACAATAGAAAATCCGTATGCGATTTTGACGCACACAAAACGAAATGAGCTTTTACCCCGTCCCCCCTAAACAAAAGAATTACGTTTGTCGTGCGTCAGCTTTTATTATCGACGGCCCCTTATTTTAGAGCTAAATAAACACCTATCAAAGTTCAACACCAAATCACCCTGACTCAAAGAACCTGAGAATCTTAAAGCCCCATTAGCTGTATCTTTTTGCATTTACTTACACAAAACATACCATCAAAATCTTAACAGAGAAGTTTTGGATTTTTCGCTATCTAGAGCCAAATATTGATATTCCAATCCTTGGTGCTGGATTTACTCGATGAAACCATTGACAGTAGAGGAGGGCTCATATATATATATATATATATATATATATATATATATATATATATATATATATATATATATATATATATATTATATATATATATATATATATATATATATATATTTTTTTTTTTTTTTTTTTTTTTTTTTTTTTTTTTTTTTTTTTCAGTTGCAACTTGAAGTTGCAGAGACAGTTGCAGCTACTGGGGCATTTACGAAAAACTTCAAACTAAAAGTACAACAATGAAGGTTGTCTCTACACACTTTCACTGTATTTGATTCTGTGGACGTGTAAAACGTTTAAAACTGTCACTTTAAGGAGGTGGGGATTGATGTCACAAACTTTTCTGTTTTGATCGGTGTACTTACGGGGATCATAAATCACCGTTGGAAAAAATTCAACGCAATACATCATCCCTTTCTGAGCCTGTTGCTAAGCGACAGACGCTGCTGGCAACACCATACTTTCTAATTTCAGTGAGAATGGAAAGCCTGCATGGTGTAGGTATAAACTGAAAGTGACATGAGACCAACGCAAGAATCACAGTTTCCATGAAAACAAATGGAAAGACACAGACAGAGAGTTTGAATCATTAAAACAAACGAGATCACGTTGTTTTAATATTTTGTCTTCATTTTTTGCTTTCATACTTTCAAAGTCTCACGTCACTTTCTGTTCACCAACATGTATACTTGCCTGTCTTGCGGAGATTAGCGGAATTTTGCAGCAGATGGCAATGGCTGACCAAATGACCCTTCACTTATCTATGTTGTATGATTGTTGCATGTATTAATTAAAGACAAAGTAAATTGTCCGTGCATGCACTGATATCATTGAATTTTCGTTAAATGATTTAATCAAATCTCTTCTGCTAAACATACATGGATAGTTTGATATTTACATGCAGTTGGCTGCACTATATCTAATCAATAAGCTTATCTTAACAATTAACTGATTGATTGATTCATTGATTGGCTCAATTTATCCAGCCAAACATACAGGCTGTTTAAGTACCTACTGTATGAGGGAGGCTTATACTTCAAGAACATAGGAAGTCTTTACCCAGGTTACGATATATCAGAGGTTACCATAAGAGGCCTGTCTTTTAAAATTATGGGTTTCTCTACGCATAAATTACTTAACTTCGTCAGAGGAGATAACAGAACTCATCTGTGCAGGTGCTTCCAGGTATTCATCAAATTCCTTAGTAAGCTAGATCCATAAAATGTGTACTCACACACCCCTACACATGCATACAAAATGGTTTCTTCCATTTCGTTAGATTCACATTTTGTAATGTCTTTGCGTACTACGTGCTGTTGATGGTGATACATGCGTGCAGTATGGCAAGACACTAACTGACTACGTGCGAATTGCTGGACCAAAACACTATGTCGGTCACACTGTAAAGCTTATCGTAATTGCTCTATCACAGAAAATACATGAAATTCATTCAATAAGTAACGCAATACCTGAGATGACGCCCCCTGGACATGTGTAACTTTATAATTATTAATGACCCACATTTAATTAAGTCATATGTTATTCACATTTTCTCACACAATTTTTTGAAGCCATCAATTTTGTCATCTTGAACTGCGAGATACAGGGTTTATCTTTATAACTGAAGGCATGAATTGCATAGTATAGCGATTACAGAGAATTTCCACGTACTGCACCATTCCAGGTAGGGGTTGTCCTGTATTTTGTTGATAAACATGGCTCCTTCCCAGAAATGAGTAATGAACGTAGAGCAAATGTGATGCAAATTCAGCATTTTGATGCATTTTTATAGTTCATCAGTAATGTAGTTTTCTATTCACTGCAAGACTCTTTGCCAAGTAAACGTACGTTGGCTGAATCCCTTTGTTAATACCAATGTACCTGTATAAAGCTGCTCCGGCTGCAATCAAAAGATTCAGTACAGCAGCCATTTAAAAGTTTCAGATACGCACATGAGAAGTAGGATATATTGTGTACTATGCGACATACCCCCCTATATGATGAGTCCCATATGCACAGCCATAGACAGGATGACTCCCCCCCCCCCTTAAAATGGCCTTTGCTAGCTTAATGTTCGGTGTATCTTCCAATATTGATTTGTTTATAAAATAAAATGTCTTATTTTGTTTCCAAAACATGTTGAAATACCTACTACTCAACTTGTCAATATACCTGAACATGTGTACGGCAATATGCCATCTTGTGGACATCTGAAATTTGGTCCATACTAGATTTCATTTGTCCGCAATATAATTGCACATACTGTACATGGGATGTTATGTTATCACAGCGTATATACTTTGTATTGCATTGAACTTTACCTAGAAGAATTAGTAATATACGTATTTTACAGAACAAAAAATATTTTATCAGACATTATAGCTACAGAATTGAGTCTTTCATGTCATTTCATTTTTATCAGAGTAAAAGGATTCTCTCAGTAACTATAAAGTGTGAAAAAATCCCAAAATGACGTAATGAGGTTTTTTGGCAATACATCATACTGAAATATACAATGTATGAAATATAACGTCAGCTTAGCACTGAGTGTGAATGTTGTAATACCAACATCAACTATATGCGCCAAATGAGACACATTTGTCATTTCATTGAGTTCACTATTGATACAATGAACTCAACACCATCCATTATACGAACATACAAATGCATCATCTGTTTGAGGCTCGGCTACTTTGAAACTGGAAATTCTCGCCTGCTGCATTTTGAACGTCAACAGGATGTAGGTGTATAAACTATGAATTGCTTAAAAGTTTGGCTGTATTTATTTCGTGTAATAATCAAATATTGACATTGCCAACTGGTTTGTAATCCAAGTAAATAAACAGCTTTATCTTAACTTTTAACTTTTTCTACAAGGCAAAATATCAGCGATTTTATTAAGGCTTCATGGTAACACAGTAAAAAAATTTATTGGATTCAAAAGTCAGGTTACCGGAGTGTTATATATATATATATATATATATATTATATATATATATATATATATATATATATATATATATATATATATATATATATATATATTAATATATCTATATAAAAATATATATTATATAAAGAGAATATATATATATATATATATATATATATACATATATATACAGAATGAGAGAGAGAAAGAGAGAGAGAGAGAGAGAGAGAGAGAGAGAGAAAGAAAGAGAGAGAGAGGGGGGTGGGTACTGTATATGGGGTTGATGATGATGTTGATCGGTATATTTAGGTATACTTATATTTCGACTCATGAATCAAACAAACTGACATTGGTCAATTTTAAGGGCATACGATAGGTACACATGTGACCACCTCTCAGTCAACACAATATAATTACATGTAGGTCTTGAATTTAGTCTCCTAATGATCCAAGGCATGTCTGTACCAAAAACCGTTTTACAGAAACAACGCAGAGAACTGCAAATCTGCTGGAACTGGTACTGAAATAGCATTGTGTTGAAAAGACTGTCTGCAGAAATCAGTTGCTGGATGACTGGGTCATGCAACAGACATAAATTTGTTACCGCTTATCCCTGTCAGAAATAGCAAACCCAGTGTCTGACAACCATGACATACATACAGAATCTTACTCCAGACTACAAAACAGTATTCTATGAGTTAGGGACCATGCCTGATTAAATCACAGACATGGCTAACAAAACTTATGGCATTTCATCTTGATTCCCTTCTTTTCTGCGAAATGAAAGTCTATGATGTGCATCAATGCCACACCCTATTACGATTTGAATATTCCTGTTCCGGACAAATAAACAGATACGTTTTAACTGCTTCAACTTCAAGGTTTCTAAAAATAACTGAAGTGACTGAGCACCAGGTCTATACAGTTTCCACAGGAAAGTACAGTTGGTGGTAATTTAGTACTAATAGCAGGGTTCTCAAAAATTTTTGAAGTAGGCGGAAAATTCAGAAAAGTAGGCGGTTAGCTTCTGTGTGCAACCAGGTTCCCTGGGGGGAGGGGGGTGTTTAAGTATTTTTTTTAAATTGAAGACATTTCTGAGCAATGTCATGCATTCTTATACAGTGTATAAAAGACTATTCCAACATACACACAGGGGGAGGGTTTCAGGGACGGGGTCCCCCGTCTCTGTGGGCAAGAAATTTTTAAATTTTGAAGACATTTTGGAGTAATTTTATGCATTCTTGTACAGTATTAAAGATTATTTCACCACACAGAATAATCATTACCATTGTCAATTACAACATGTTTTCAAGGGATAAAGTTTTTAAAAAATGTCAGAAAAATTAATTTGATCACTTGGGCCTGTCAACTGAATTCAGTTGTCAATGACAAGGATAATAGCAAAATTTCACCAGACTGTTGTGTAGAAGTATGTTTAGCTCATGACTTGAACAAACATTTTGAAATACATCATAGAATAGGGGTTTCACAACCCAGAAAACGATCCGCTAGAATCCTGACCAGCCTGGCTGTACAAATTTTTTTACTGATTTAAATAAACTTGATTGAAGATACAGTAAAATCAAACAGTTTATTCAATTCAATGAATTATAGGAACACAATTTTCAGTGATTTTAATTCACTGTAATAATTTCACAATAAAACAAATCCGCGAGCTGATTATGGATTTTTTGGTGATGTTGAATATAATTGAAAAAGAGAACTAAATTTCTGTGTTCATGTTTGATAAAACCTCAAACTAACGACACCGAACGGCAGCCTGTACTACACCATGTGTGTACAAAGCACCGGCAGTCACACAGTATACACACAACTCGATATCGGTCGACCTGAAATTTGACACTGATCGACGTAGCGTTTCAAAAGTACGAAAAGTGAGACCAAGTAACTTTTTGTTTATTTAGATTTGATCTAAACCTCCCAAAACCAACAGACAAAGTCCTACTCTTACGCAGAAAATCAAAGTTTTCAATCGTCGACTTTCTCTTCTGCGATGCACACAAACACGGCCCCTCCACAAAACGCGATGTCGATCGACTTGAATATTGGATTATTGGCATCGTGATTGACTATGGATGGATTGACATGGCGTTTCAAAGTATGAAAAATGAGACTTAGTAACTTTTGGTCGCCTTAGATTTGATCAAAAACGTACCAAGCCCATCAGACAAGGCCCTACTCTTACGTAGAAAACCAAAGCTCTCAAGCGTCGACTTTCTCTTCCGCGTTTGAGAAACAAAAGTCGGCTTCATTCGGAAATGGTCGGCTATTCGCGGGCAAAACGTAATTGTATGTTAGTCCAATTTTCGGCTATACCCGATGTAACGTCGGAATAATTCGGCCCGTGATCTGGCAAGCAAGGTTGACGTACCTCGAGAGCGGCCCAGTATGAGTACAACACGTTCGCTGATCGCGGTACTACAGTGATAGCAACAAGTTCACCGCGTAAATTGCTAGACTACATGATATAGCCACATCGACACTTCTGAAATATTATCTCCGGCTTGCAAGACCACCAAAAAAATCAGAATATTGTTATCAAAACCAGAATTTCCGGGCAAGAGAGCGAAACAGTGCTGAAAAGTAGCCGGCCGAAATACGAAAGTAGCCGGTCAATTTGACCGGCATCCGGCTAAAAATGAACACGCTGAATAGTACGAATTTTTGCACCATAATTTCAATTGAGTTAAACCCCCTCCCTCTAAAACGAAATCATGAGTTTCTCAGTTTGCCTTTTATAATATCCACAGCCCCACATCTGCATTCCCTTTCACACACTTCTGGGCACTGTTTCTTGTGTTGAAAACCCATTCCTTGTCACCAGTATCACGTACTTGGCAATACTGATCACTAAATGCTCACGAAATCCCTCCATACAAATGACACAGCCACGTGACATGCCTCTGCAAGCCGACAAATACACCGGTACAAACCAAACTTTTCTGTCTGAATGGGTTTGGACACGATTTAAATGGATTTATTGTACTCACAATCTGTGCTGGTTCACAGAAAATCCTCTTGGTGACCTTGTTGAGAGCCACTTCAAAGGACTGTATCCACTGTATTATAAAATTTGTTTGCTTTGTTTATTGGGTTAAAATGATAGGCCTTATACTGAGCTCCAGAGCTCTATGAAAGAGTGTTTTATGTCAACACTCTCTCTCTCTCTCTCTCTCTCTCTCTCTCTCTCTCTCTCTCTCTCTCTCTCTCTCTCTCTCTCTCTCATAACATTATCTAGTAAACTTAAACTTGCTATATTTCTACTACACAAACACTGTCTCTGTTTTTATAAATTTCAGAAAGTGTTTTGACCTACTAAGGAATGTAGGGTTCCCCCAAACATGTGTATCCCTTGATAGACATACAGCCTGTTGACAGTTCCGCAATCATGCCTTCTTTGCCTAAAATACCGACATAGCCACAGTAGCAAATGCTGATAAATATGCTTTTCCCTACAACAAAGACCCCAAGGCACAAGGAATGTTTGAGCTGCAGTGACCGACCAAAATGGCACAAGTGGCTGTCGACAGTCTAATAAACGTACTGTGACTTTTTTTTTAAGAACCTTCCTCAGGAAGCTTCAAATACTAATACACATGTTACACAACATTGGAAAGTCTGGATTTTTTCCCAAAAATCTTGAGATTTTTCAGCAAAATATTTATAGGTTTGATCCTTTAATTGTTTCAAACAATATCTGCACCTATACATGCAAGCTACATTGAGACATTAAAATATTCATAAATTTTATTTTATATGCAGATTCAATAATTAATTGATGAGATTTCATTTTTGATCAGATAAAATTTGCTAAGAAAATGTTTTACCCATACACAGATTTTTCAAAAAATGTTCACATGAATCGCAGCCAAGAAACGTGTAAATTTTGAAAAAAATATATATGTTGCATAAAATAAAAAAGTAATTTGCATACTTTGGAATGTTAAAAAACTTTATTTCAGCATCCCGATTACCCCCCTCCCCACTCCCCGATATCTAAATGGTTTGTCCCTAGATTACACACTCACTGACGTGATGACAAACATGGAGCCAAATATCAGAATGTCAAGGCTCTTTGTTAATTTTATTACGGTTGTCTCGTCAAATAAAATTCAATGTTTTTGAAAGGGGAGTGAAGTGACATCTACCATCTAAATACCGGTGCAAAGTGTTAAAAAAATCCTAGCTATTTGATGATTTTATCAAGTGTATCTTACTTCTCATTCACCTCTTACAACCAGATATGAACTGAAAATGCTCACGTGTTTCATTATATATTGCATTTATGTGCAAGTTTGAACCTTTGCTACATGCTTTGCTACATTTAAAGTGTTATGATCAACACAATGAATTTCACCACATCAATTCTAAAGGTCATTAAGTATTCAAATATGTAATTAGCTGAAATAAAAATAATTAATTTCTTTGAGTACTGTCATTGTATCACAATATAGCATGTGTAATTACCTTGGTCAAGTCCTTCAAGCTCTATATGCCAAACCGTGAAAGCTTGTTAGCTATTTATGCAAATTATGAATTAGCTGACATGAAAATGCAAAATGACTTTCATACTGTTATAACCTGGTATAATGATCAATGTACACAGCATGTTTCGCCAAATTTTATCAAGTAAATGCCAGTATATATCCCTAATTTGGAAGGTTCATTAAATATGCATATTGGGAATTGGCTGAAAAAAATGTCAAATGACTTTCAATAATCTTGTATCATAGTATCTTTAATGTACATAGCAAGTTTTGCCAACTTTGGTCAAGTCAAAACAGATAAATATCGCTAATAAATGCGGGATATCGGACCGCAGGCGGGCGAAGATTGCATTATAAGCGCGCCAACCCAAACTCACTGCATGGACATCACATTTACGAAATCGAAGTCCAAAGTCAACTACGTCATTGTTAGAATAAGAGAGGTTTTCCATAACACGGGAGCATACCACCACAAATTTTGCACAGATGGCGTTGCACTTGCATTGAAAAAGGGTGCATGGGAGCATGGGAACGCGGGCAGTTTCCCTCGCTATGGGTAGGAAATGCATTGAGCAAGACACACTTCCGGGTTCGCAAAAAACACGAGGATCCCATTTACGGGGCGCTCAAATATAACTATTTGCTGTGATACATAGCAGAGGTGTATATGTTTGTGATGCTGAGAATAACATCAGTAAATAAATGACGGGTTTTAAAAGTTGACGTTTTTTGCGATGAAACAGACTTCTGAAGGTAGCTCGCTTGGGGAACACGTCATCCCGGCCGCTGTCCGCTTTGACCCCAGTAATTCACACTGGTTTTGGTCGGCCCCAGGTACCCAAGTCACTTCGACCCCGTCACACTTTTGCCTACATGTCCACGGAGACGATTCAACATGTTCCACAACAAAGCCAAGACAAAATTGAAAATATCAATAAAATGGTTTCACAAAGGCTGAAATACACGATACTCGATGAAGTATGAAGTTTATGAAATGAAATCAAAATTGACAACACAAGTGTTTGTCTCGGGTAATACCACTTGAACTATTCTACAGACTGTTTTTTCCATACAGTGCAGTATTTGTCAGTGACAAATTAATCTTTGCAATACATTTTTTTGCGATGAGCTGGAAATTTGATTAATATCGAGTTAATGTACATAAATATTCCGTTATTTACTGGGACACCGTTTATTTTCTCGATCCGCTATCTGCGGACTACGTGCTGAAGTACATTGACTGTTCATGTCAACGATCGTTTCTCCCTCTGCAGAGTTTCTGTATCCCGTTCAACAACGCTGTACCTCGATCACACGATAGTGACGCTATGTAGCTGTGCAGTATTGAAACTTATCATAAAATGGCCACCTCGTCTAACAGTAACACGTATTGTCGGGATTATCGTACGGAAAAAAGACTGCAAAAGTAAGACATGAATCTTCATCAGAATTGAACACATCATGATTGTACACGAGTATCAACCGTGAATGCACGTTGAGCTCGGCAGTTACACAAGCATGGTACGCTACATGCATAGCCCTACGAGTATGGCGACAGTGTCCGGCTTTGGCTACGCCGGGGGCTACGCTGCCTACCGGAGGTGGGAGGCGGCGTAGCCAAAGCCGGACACTCTCGCCATACTCGTAGGGCTAGCTACATGCACTGCCGCGATGCCGATCGTATGCATTCCAAGGCCTATCCCGGAATTTGTTTCACAAACAACCTCAAAGGAGAGCAAACATACTTCTATGGACAATGACAAATACGTTTCATGGCGAAGCAAAATCAAAACAGTGCAGAAGTACATGAAGTAGGTCATGGCCTTGGACTCTGTGCACGAACCTGATTGGACACTTCAATACCTTTGACCCAAAGTTATTATTCATCAGCACTTCCATGCCATGAGGCTAGGTAGAGAACGTATTAGCCCTGCGTACGATGCTGTGTGTTCCGCTACAGCTAATAGCCCCGCTCACCACAGCCCTGCAAAGACCCGTACGTAGAGTTGGTGATTTCAAATCCATTTTTGGACTTGACGTAAAAAGCCAAATTACTGCCGAAATTCAGCGTTCTTGGGCCCAAGTTGTATCCCTGCCTACCTCAGCTACTCGATCGCTTCAAAAATGCCAGTCTTTTATTCTTTTTTCGTAAATAACCATCGATGTCGGCAACTCTCTCGCTAGCCCTGCGTACGTACGCAGTGTACGCTGTGTGTTAGGAACGCACACAGGGAATGCACAGCGTACACTGCGTACGTACGCAGGGCTAGCAAGAACGTATGTACTCATTTCTGGCGATCGAGCAGCGAGGGAAACAATCAATTACCAAGGATAAAGCTAATTTGCTAAACGATATTTTATCTTGAATAGTGAGTTGAATGAGTAATAAAATATCATATTTTTAATGTTCAATACGAGGTTGAAACACGGAGGGACCGTGGTTGAAACCAGAGCTATCCAGCTGTAGCCAACCTGGACAAGCACTTTTCACAGCGCCCTCAAACAGTCGATTGTTTTCACTTGTCATACGCGGTGTAACAGAAAAATTAAAACTTTCATAACTTCATTAATATCCAAGCCACGCCCACCAAAACCTTTTCAGTTCTAGCCATTTGAATTCTGAAGATGTCTACCAAATTTGACTGAAATACGTTCAGCCTTTTTGAGAAAATGGACCCACACACAGACAGACACACAGACAGACAGACAGACAGACAGACAGACAGACATCGCTGCGACATATGCTCACGTGTTCACACGTGAGCAAAAAAGGCACCCCTTAAGCAAGAATCATTAAAATATTGGCATTTCTAACAACAAACAATTACACCCCCCACAAGCTTGACCCTAGATAGGGGGATTAAGTAGCAGAAAAATGTCTGACAGTGGCATCTGTTGTCATGGTGACACCCTGTCTGTGTGTGCCAGCCACTTAGTCTTGTCATAGACAGTGGAGGGGGGTCTATGGTCTTGTCAAGCTTTGTGGGGGAGGTATTTGCGGATAGTTATATTGACAGATATCACTAACTCCGTAGTCTCTCAACACAGTGGAAAATATTCCCTCCGTGCATTTACGAGGAACTCCCGGCAAAGACGCGAGTTCACCCGCTGTTTGTGTGTGGCTTTTCACCACATCTATACAAATGCCCCATACACTCAAATACCATCCCTGAGGATCACTTCGCTTTCAATTTTGATGGACGCGGTTTTAAAAATCAATCACAGGATTTCTTTTCAGAGTAACGATAACACGTCTCTGTTACAACAGTTGCTTTTTTCACTTTACGAGAATTATGGAAATTAGTTCTAAAATTTCAAAAAGGGTTTTCTTTGTTTGAAATTCGAGTTCATATTTTACTGACCTTGTCAGATCACTTGACTCATACACTGGTGCTGTCACTAACAGAACTCATAGTGGGGATTTTGACACTCTGTCAGTCACACGGTTTATATAAGTTGGAGTATTTTTACACCACGAAAATGATAACATTGGGTTATGTACATGTAACTATACTTGAAAAACTAAAACATAATGTAAAAATATTGTCAGATGTAATTTCAAAATCACAATTATAACATTTGGGTATAACTATTTTGTGTCAATTACAAACATTTTGAAATTAACACAAATGCCATTACAAAACCGTTACTATGGGGACAAGATTAAAATAGGTTTACTTTTTGACAACACATGATGGTTTGGAAACCATGTACAATTTGTAAATCTTGCATTCTACTACTGATTACAAAAACCATTACAGAACCAAAAAGCCAGAACAGCAACACGTTTGATGTCGCACCTCAAGACATCATCAGAATATGAAATTGAAATCTCTTCAATTACATCATGGTATATTACACACAAGTATTAATACTGACAGTTATTTTGATGTGCCTGTCTTATTTATTACCCAGCAATGAATAAAAAATCCTGCTACCCATGATCTGAACGCCATTCGTGTCACGTCAATTCCTAGGATGTTAACTTAGTTGTTTTGGTAAATCATAAAATTATGACTTGTTAGAAAAAAGTTAGAAATTATTTTTAATTGCCAAGTTTTGGGATAAAAAGGAATATTAAATTGAATTGCATAACTGTTAATATTTTTTTAGTAGTTGCCAGGTTCTGATTACAGAAATTGAAAAATATCTTTCCCTTTTTTTGTCCCCTCCATATTTTGGTTTTTCATTGGTTTTGGGGAGTTGATACCAGAATATTTGCTACTTTAATCATTTCATTCACAAAATATCACTTCAATGTTTAGCGTTTTTAAACCGACTCTCAGAGCAACGTTTGCATGATTTCAACCTGCATAGTTACTGAGTGTTGTCCTTGGCAACACAAACTCAGCTGCAGTCTGGTGACAGCCATGTCAGATCTGCTTCAGTTGTCTGTTGTTCAATTACTCCAGTGATTGCAGTCAAACGGAGATCTATCCATTTGACTATTAATAACAGTTTTAAAATATTCAATATTGTTTTTTTTTAACGCATGGCTGACAACTTCATAATACACATACACAGCAAAATGCTATTGCTTACGGTGTTATTTTTGGATTGACAATCGCTATTGATTGTGATTACACGAATAAGTACCACTTGTGACGCCGCTGTGTGGTGATTGTAGGCATTTGCAAAGATGACAATTTTCCTGACAATCACCCAGCTCCCCGTTCAATGGGGAATTATCCTCTTTCAGGTTAAATACGAAGGTCTTCACGTATTCATGTTCATCCTTGGTGACACTGATTGTCGACGCACTGTCGTTCACTCACGTGGGTGGAACCATCACAGTGCAATGTGTGTGAAGCTTTCAAAACCAGCGATTTCGGAATCAGACGGTGATTGTAAAAACAGAGCAGATACTTGTAATTTGTGTTACTTTTTAATTTAATATACACAGAATGACATATGTGTAGGGGACAGAATTAGGCCTTGATTTCAAAAAAAAAAAAACGGGCAAGGACGTTTAGGCATGGAAACTTCGCACAACCGAAATCAATTTTTCACTCCACGACAGTAGCTGGTCAACACCACTTACAGAGCAATTACACCTACTTTGACAAAAGTCGCAAAAAGATCGATTTCGGCAAACGTTTCTGGTTCGTCGCTGAAATTTCACTTTTCGCGAGGAAAACAATTGTATCGATTTTTGGTCTTTTCATGAGGTCATTGGACGGGGCAGCTATAAGAAAAGGGACAATTAGCGAACAAGTAATTGTATTACGCACAGTCGCTCAAAACCTGCGCACGTCTAGGCTTTAAATAACATTGCTTTATAATTTTACTATGATTTCCAATTACGTTTTACATTCAAGTAATTTTCACTGGCAAAATAAAACAGCTTGTGTCTACGGGAGGCCGCCCGAAGGATGTAAAACTGAAATATTTTCGCAGCGGCATTATAACAACGTGTGCACGTACGTCCGAAAAGTAATTCGACTCTAACAATCTTTCTCTACTACGCACCGCTGACAAAGACTTCAGCTTGAAAGATAAACTCATGGAACAATAGCAGAGCAGAATTGTAAACGAATTCCTAAAATTTGACACGACGTACTACCACGCTCACTCAACACAGATTTCGATGGAGAGATTTGGAGAGGCGTGCTCAAATATATCAACATACCGCAGGAAGTGCGTTCGAAAGCACACTTGGCGATTGTGAGGTTTACATTATCACTCATTTCTACAATGTAACAGACTGCGTGCATTAACCACCTTTACTTAGAAGAGGCCTCGAGCAAAAGGAGGGGTGTTTTCGGAACATTTTCTTTCCTCGCGATTTGATCCTTAGCACCCACACGTAGATCGAGTTCTGCTGATGACGAAAATACCACCAAGTTTCGTTGTCGGTCTGACGCTCACGTTACAACATGGCTGCGGGGGATTAAGTTTTTCCTTACCTTGGACCGATCGTTGATGGAAACTCCGAGCTCCAGAAGTCTTTCTGCGACCACCAGCTTGTTCTCCTTGACGGCTATCATCAAGGGTGTCATTCCAGTCTCCTAGAAATCGAAGGGAAGCAAACGGTAACCACGGCGATCGACCTTTGAGCGGGCATTAAAGAGCCCCAACAAAAGCGGAATGAATAGAAAACTTGGTGCGTGACATGAACGTGGGAAAAATTCTCAGACCATCTTTTGAGGACACTTACTTCGTCCGGTGTGGATAGTTCGGTATCTCCACGATCCAGGGACCGGATAGTCTGCTCCACCGTTGCCCATTCTCCCCTTTGGCAATACCCGAGCAGTCTCGTCGTGTAAGCCCCCGAGCTAATGCTCTGGCTATCCGACATGGCGCTGGCCGTAGACCCGTCCTGTTGAGAGAGTGAGGCGAAACCAGGCAACAAGACGTCAGAATATTCGAAGCAACACTACTTCACAAAACGATGAATATTTTCCCCCGAATGAAAATAGCGTCGCGTTGGTGCGGGTGCTGTTACTTCCTAAGGGTGTAATACTCCAAACAAATTGGCCATATATCCCACTGAATCCATGATCAAACGCCAAAATTGGGATGAGTTAGACTGGGAGCCCATGATGTCGCGCCATTCCAGAGGTCATCCGTCTTATTACTGGGTCTGCACGCTGTATGTTGTGAGTGAGTGTTTATTTAGCGATTGGCTAATTTCAAAGCACTTTTCTGATTGGAGGAAAACCGGCCCCCTAGAGACTCCCAAGACATCTCGACTTTAGCACGCAGCCGACCCGAAAATATGGCCTTGGGGCACCCCATGAACAAGGGAGCATGTTGACATGGGGATGAAAAGGAGACCTCTGATAAATATTCCAAACGATGAAGATTTGCAGCCGGTTGGAACGAGAGGGAGGCGACTACTCGCGCTGAGCAGCGACAGGTGAAGGACCTTCTGAGCAAGCGAAAAAAATTACCACTAGCGTCCTGTGTGGTTACCTTAGCGACAGGTATTGATCGCGCATTGCATCACCAATTAAACTGATCAAACAAAATCAAAATGAACTAAAACGGTTTGTTTTCACAATATTTCTAATTCAATACGTTCATTATTGACTCGTACATCGTTAAACAATGATAACTGAGAGCGGGAGAGGTTTTGCGACTCGCTGGGATCTCGAACAGTTTTTACATAATGTAAAGGGGATTTGATTTTTATATTATAGTATGCCTCTGTATTGTAGACAATTTCACTCGAACACTGTACGTCTATCAGGTTAGGGTATTTCATCTAGCGCTTTAAACGTGACTCTCTTTAATAAGAATTAATGAGAATACATTAATTAATTAAAGCAGAGTTTTTAACTCATTAGTTCGTCTGTCCTCGGAGATTTTATTAATGGGACGTTGGTTGCTCGCCTGCCCTATCGAGGCAAGGCCCAGTTCCACGCGACCGCGCCCGATTCCGTCACGTGTATGCCAGCAGGCTCCTTACCATACTTAAAAAAACAGGTGGAAAATCAATATAGGAACTTAAACATTACCATAATCAAACCGGGTCGGATTTTTCCATGCGTAGAAAACAAAAGAAAAATTGAGTAGGTCACAGTCACGCGTGGATTTGTAAATTTACATATGATAACGCTGTGCGCATGGGCATTTGTACACATGTATTTAATGGACGATTATTAAAGAATCGCATGTCAATTTAGTTCAGAAGCTGAAATATTTGAGTTTCCTGTGTTGGCGCCGAAGCAGAAGTGTATTTTCAGATTTCTGTTCGGTCGTCTGGTAAGCTTACAAGCATCAATACTGGAAAAGTGTGTGGCGGCGTCTACCTCATCCGTACATTGTTCGATACTTCAATTTTCCGGAATGATGCCGAGGTGTCGGTGACACGGAAAACCGAGGTTAAGACGATAAGACGCTTTGCTGCATCACTGGGCATTTTTAGAAGTCTTGCAACAAGGGTTTTTTGTAAACATTAGAACAACTTGTGGATGGAAAGTAATGCCACACGTGCACACACGCACAAAAAGTGTGAGCAACAACATTACAGAACATGTACCAATGTCACGGTATCAAACGGTTCTCCCGGAGGCAACATATCGAAACTAGCTTGAAAGACGAACTACTTCTTGTTAGTGATTCAAATATATCATTTGTCACTACAGCGACCTCCCGACACTCTCATCATTTTATCATAGTCATAGAAATTTCATCCTATCTTATGTCGTCGTCGTTATCATCATCATCATCATCATAACAACCTACTCCATCCATTATTATCATCACCATTCACACAAAGACAACATGCAGAAATCCTAATTATCTCAGACCTACAGTAAGAGTTAATCACGCCATACAGCTTTGGTCAACCGATGTCAAGATTGACTGATGCCAGGCTTAAATTTGTCTACAACCTCTAGTTCCTAGTTTTCGTATGATACTCAAAACTTCCGTATTTTAAATTACCGTAAGTTTTGACTATTAAATACGGAGAACTTTCAACAACAATGCACAAATAGAAGGTGAATTTCCCTGGGACTAGCACGCGGCGTTTTTGGAGACTTATTTTTCGATGGAATACCAAGTAAAACGTCGGTTTTATATTATGAACCATTTTAAGGTAAAATGCTCCACGAGGACTCTCAAATTTATCTACCACTTGTGGGTGCTCATTTGAAAGCTCTTTGAGAAAGGAAAGTTTCATAGCCTTAGTTTTTCGAAAATCAAAATTTGTATTTTCCCCATAGACTTAACACAGGGAAGGCAACCATTTTGAATATCAAATAGGCCTAAAACGGTACATGTTAGGTAATTTGTTTCTCTGATATCAAACTTTTCACTGTAACCCCGGAGTTTTGATCTTGATTTCGGTAGGAGAATGATTGAAAATTTCATTGAGGATAGTTTTAGCAAAGTTTAAGTCTTTCACTTTCGAGCCGCATAGCGCAAAAGTGCATTCTGTCACAGTCGATAAATTATTTTTGTACCAGAAACATCGATCGGTATGAACTGGATTCACTTCTCATTTCACCTAATTTACATAATATGTAGTTTGTACTGTCTCTTTGCTCATGACGTATCATACCCTCGCTGCAATAATCTGATTAAAATCAGATACTGCGATTGGTTCGTTTCCTTTTTCATTCCGTGCCCTTGCTTGTTGGACCTCATCCCCCCCTATACGAGGAAAGCAATCGCAAAAGCCATGTCCAAACAGACGCAGACGGGATATATCTCTGCACCTGCACGACCTTTAATATGATTGTGCCACAATCAAGCAAGAGCATTCTATTTTACAAGGAACATCAGGTCTTGTTATAAGAATAATGAAATCACATACACTTCTCTGAAAGTTTAGAGCATCGTTAAAAATCAAAACACTGCACCTACAGAACCATGTCAGAGTACAGTTTGACAGAGAAAAATAAAAATTAATACCGAAAATCTAAAATACAATGATATGCCGCTTGTAAACAGCCATTGCTAAGCATATTACATTCGCAGCCTGAGATATTATTGGACTTCAAAATAGTGTCAGGTTTAGCATAAAGTTATGACGCTATTGGGCTATTTAGTGTATGGTGATATTTTAGGTGAGGTGTTATATTGCAGAATAAACTCTCGCATTTCGTCCGTCTGTTTTTAATGTTTTACGACAAATTACTTAATGGACCATTTCTTTGTCAAGAATAACAATTTATTTTCTGGAAACCCATCATAATGAATCGACGGCAATTTGACATACAATAAATAACCAAGCTTATAATATATAATGCATGGGATTTTCCCGCCAACATTCCACCTTGATATTAAGTGACGTAATGATGCACCGGTTATAATATAGAAAGGCTGCAATATATGTCTTATTTATTGGTCTTGGTGTAAAGATTTCAGTTTCATTTATTTGCGTTCAAAGGTAAAACGTTTACAGAGAAGACGTATCTAGCAGAAACTCTGTTCATTTTATGACTATATCAAAGAAAGACAAAATTTAACACAATTCTGTCCGATCCTAGAAGTAAATAAATTTGCCATCTGAAGGAATTTCGGTCAAATCAACGTACTACGTACATACGTACATATGATGTTCGAGTAGATAATTTGTAGTTAGACGTATATACATATCTACATATACATACATACATACATACATACATACATACATACATACATACATACATACATACATACACATACATACATACATACATACATACATACATACATACATACATACATACATACATACATACACACACACACAAATATATATATATATATATATATATATATATATATATATATATATATATATATATATGCATATATGCTTATATAAACTAAATATGAAAAACTACGCATTACTCTTGTCCACACATAAATCAAACTTATGGCGGAAAGAACGCAGTCTTACATTTATTAATTCCGTCATGAATACACATTCGATCGAAATCCTATTTGATTTCTCTGGCTCAACTTTCGACCGTTCAATTTTGCTCATTTAATCGGTTCATCGCGCGCGGCTATCGCAGCGTGAAGCATCGATGGAGTTTGAACGCGCAGAGGACAAAGGACGCGGTATCCAAGACTGTAAAATTTCACCGGAGCGCTATCGGCGAGAGTTGGTGAAATCGATTTGCCACACAGCATAGCAGAGCGACTGGCATTTACTCTACCCACCGAGGATTCTATACATCACGGCGCGTCTGAAAATGGGTGTATTGATTGCCCCTAGGCAGGGGAGATCGTTCATCAATCACATCCACGCTGCGTTATTCAGCGTAATTACCGCTATACCCTCCCCCGGGGGAGAATTACAATTAAAATCGGAGGGCGTTGATTGGACCGACCGGCAACAAAGCTGAGAAACGCGGTGTTAATATATTGGTGAATTTTGCAGCGTTGTCACTGATGGAGGTAACTCGCTCGACATTGAAACTGTACAATAGATAGAGCAATCAACCTTCACAGCATGATATGACGGAACGCGCCTATCATGAAATCGACTTACACGCGTATGCGTAATCTCAGAAACCACGCTGGTAGCAGTAAGTAATAGAAATCTACAACTGACTGATTGATTCGTTGATTGATCATTTTATTGAACGATAGCCAATCAAACAGAGGGGAGATCGCTTAGCTCAAGCACCGCGGAAAAAGCAAATAATCACCTTGAATCGATTTCTGTGATATATCCGAAATGCACGCAAAGGAATAGCCCCTTAGCGCCTGTAATTTTTTCTCTGTTGAAAATACATACCCAATACGGTAAAAATTTACATATTTATAAGACCTTGGCTCAGGGGTCACACATTATAACGTAAAGAAGCAATACATATGATTTGTGGCTGTTTTAAATATCATATTTCCTCGTTTTTGAAACGTCTTTGTGTTCTGTATTGTCACTATAGCCAGTCTGTCTATTTGTTCCGCGATGGTCTGTCGGTGTGTCCGTCTTTCTATCTCTTTCTACCTCTCAGTCTCTTCGACAGAATAACCGTTCGACCGTTCTTGATAACTGTATTGCTGTTCCATCCTTTGACAGACGCAAGATTATGTCTACCCATTTGTCCAGTGTATCTCCAACGTTAACACCGACCAATTCCATATATCCACTAACTATTCCACCTTTCCATATCTATCAACCACCACCAACTAAGGCCCAGTAACAAAAATGTGTGTTTCCGCTAACATGTCTCCGAATATTATAAGTTTTGGAGGATTTTTATTTTTGTTGACTGAGCAACATAAAATACCTTAGAATTTAGAGATTTTACTCGAAAGTTTTTGAAAATATGAAAATGTGTCAAGGGTTGGCGGGTTTTTCTGGGTGGTCGGATTATCGGAAACACACATATTTTTATATGGCCCTAATCACCAAACCCTGATAGAATCTGTCCATTTCATGGCTCAACCGTGAATTCGCTCTTACAGTAGCTTTTTGAGTATTTTCAAGTATTTTCGTTCGGCTTGAAAAATAGAACTTCCATTCCCACATCAAAGACTATGTCCAAATGCCTGGTCTTCCACTAGTCAATGCAGCCTGTATGGTGTGTGCAATATCCAGTGCTATTGTTGACAAGTGGATTTTAGTCCGGACAAGAATTCACTTGTCAACAATAACACTGCGTATTGTATACAACGCGTTGAGGTCGCAAGGTCATTACCGGTACTTTGTATTCAAACACACTTTCGGGATAGAAAAAAATGTACTTCTTTTCTAGGAAAAACAATAACAAAGATATTGTATTACCAAATGTTAGAGCTGTTAACCCTTGAAATTATAATTTTATCATTTTAATTTCATCGAAACTGCTAATGACCCAGAAAGTTAATTCCAAATTAAAGTAATGAAAGCTGAAGAAAGTTTCTTTACAAGAGTTATATTCGAAATGTGATTGTGAAGAGGGTATAGCTGTGGTGTGTATTTTTGATACCATGTTTTAAATATCGTCCAACGCTAGCGATGAAGTCACTTCAAGTTTTTACTATAATGCGCAAGATTACGGTTTCCGAATATGTATTTTAGCTTGCCATGTTACTGGGTGCTGTATATCAGTATATAAACCAGGTACGGGAGAGAGAACGGTGTCTCTGCTGTACGGGGGTCAAACAAGTTACCGAGGGAAGGACAACAAACTGACATTGAACAGGATTTCATTGTATGTTACGACGGAAAATAAACCGTGGTGTAGCATTATCTCTAAGATACAGTTCGGCTGCCAGACTGTAAAGCTTCCAATCATAAACAAGAAATTCATCAGACCGCTATAATTTAGGTTCAATCATGTGACCCTACCGCTAGTCAACACACCTCCTGGTATTTAAATACACTACTTGGACGTTTAAGGAGGCATCGAGCTTTGCATCGAGCTGATGGATTTGCATCTAGTAGAACAGGCGCCCTCATGAGTTCAATGTGACATAACATGCTGTGTGAGATGAAAACATGATAGGATGTGAGATATGCACAAGTATGGTTGTTGGTTGATACGAAATATATGAAAATGACAATAATCGATTATTTAAATTATGCTTTATGGCAATTTGTTTTGCTTATGCAACTCATGTTAGACTTCGACATTCGCTAATTTCAACGGCTAGTTGTTGGACATAGTGATTTGTTGTAATTACTTGTGACATACTTGTCACAGCACAAAAATTCTGCATATTGGCAGAAACTCTTAATGCCGGGGGCATGAAAATAAATCGGCGGAGCACGAATCTGCCATGTATTTTACTCATCACAGCTGGCCAACACGACCTAGTTACAGAAAATGCCCAGTAGGCAGTCAGTATTTCATTGGCATTCCATGGAAGTCACCCTAGCCCAAGCTAGCCGCAATTACCATGCGTCGATGCAAGCAACAGTGACCTGCTATGTGAATGGTGTAGGTACGGTAACGACCTTTCTTCATTACACGCTACCCGTCTCTTCAAAAACAACCATAACTCACAGCTAGCAGCAATCAGGTACACTTCATGATCAGTCATATACCATCTCAGTTACATGTCACAAGAGCCTAGCACACGCTTTACATAGTAACATACACCCTGAAGGTACTCGCGACAACAATCCTCGAGCTCGCTTCGTATCCTAGACGCATTTCAACTTACAGTAACTGTCATTAATCTCTCCAGGGCCGACACGAGGACAGGGTAGGCAAATTTGTGAAAGAAACAGCGACTGCCCGTGACGTAATCGTTGAAAGAGGAACTTCTGACATCACAGAAGTAATTTATCAAACTGAAGACATTTTTGTGGTTTATGGTTAACCGTCACCCCATATCCCTGAATCGAGATCCATCCTGATAATTTTCCACAGTTTGGTTTCGAAAACACAGCGTTAACGTTCATTCTCTTTTCTCTTTTCCTCCAAATTACGGACGTTATTGTATCATTTAAAAACATCTCACATCTTGTTAGCTTTATTTGGGGTGCGAAGTACCCTTGACGACATGTACCTGGCGGCGGGGCCAATATTTCATCTCCATGTATTACCTGGCAATACATGGTTTACGCCGGAAGGCGAAGTTAATTGCTCATACAGAAATTCCCTCGGAAACCTTTCGTGACATTCCGAGTCAATTTAGCGTCGTAATATTTTTTCATTAGTTAGTTATTTGATATGGCAATATACTCTCTTTTTCTTTTCCCTCTTTTCTTGAATTCTGTTGCCCTATCCAATAAAAAAATAGACAAAACTATACAAACTCTACCAAAACTATGAAGTTTTACTTTACAGATGTATAGATAACAAAGGAACATCGGAAAATGATATTTTTAAGACAACAGGGGTCATGAATTTCTTGATGTTTCATCAGTTCCAACCTTAATCCATTCTTGCCGTGTTTATAGAAAGCAATTCATAAAAGAAAGTGCAAATGCTGCAGTTTTCAACTTGCCAGCACAGCTGTGTTCAGAATGTTCAGTCAGGCAAACCGTTACTGAGTCAATTCAGAAACGTTTTCTTAGATATTTACATCATAAACAGGGATGTCACAGTGACTTTTCATCTTGGTGTAATTGTGACTATAACTTGCTCTGTAATCTTTTTAAAATTCAACCTTTGTTCTTACGTAGGAAACTATTTGATTGTATGTTTGTGCGTAAATGCCTTTTATCTTCTTATGACTCTACAGATTGTACAGGTTTTTATGGTCTATGCGTACCTAGATACTCTGCTAGACATAGACCTCTATTACACATCCCTTACTGTAGAGTTGATGTTACAAAAAATGGCCTGATTGGACGTACGTCACGACTTTTTAATGATTTGATTGATAAGGTTTGCGATGTCGATGTTTTTGAAGAATCTCATTCAACTTTTAAAAGACATGTTAATTTGTTTTTGTCATTGTTTGATGTTTAGGGTACTTTTTTGTTTGTTTAAATTTTAGTGTATTTTATCCTTTTCTTTATTTTCTTGTCTGTAAGTGGCTGCCTGATGGCGCTGTTGATGAGCAAATAAAATTAAAAAATGCGCCTTGGGGACATATATTCTAATTCTCAAATTTCTTCCATGCTTTTCCTGTATATCACTTGTGGGAGGGGGGGAGAGAGGACATTTTGAAGCTCTTTGAATAAGGAAAGGTTTCAAGGTCTCGGTCTTTCGAAAATCGTAAATTTTGTTTTTTCCCATCGAGTTAACGCAAGGATGGCGGCCATTTTGAATTTCAAATATCGGTCGATGTTAGGAAATTTGTTTCTCTAAAACCAAACTTTGCACTGTTACCCCTGTTTTTTATTCTGATCCGGTAAGAAATTGGTTAAAAATTTCATCGTTGAAATGTGTGAGCAAATGTTTAGTGTTTACCTTTCATGGTGCGTACTACTTTAATGTTTAACGTTGTTGTTCTTCACTGCTGAATTTTCGTCCTGACTGTGGTTTATGAATTTCGACAATAAATCGCACACTGTACAAAAAGCGTTATGTCTGTAAGGCTAATTCTTTTGCATGTCAACATTATCGAGGGAGAAGAAAGAAAACAAACGTAGTTTTCGCAAAATATGAAAACATTATCAAAGTAAAACCTTAGAGATAAAAATAATTAAGCACTATGCATTTTCTGCGCTTTGGCTTTCGTAGAAACTAGCTGTGTTACTCAAACATAAAAAGAATTGGCAACTATGTCTTTATCTTTGTTGCATGAAGGCTCTAAACAAATAGTCCAGCTTGCTAGGTGTGTACGATTTGTTAGTTTGATAAGCACTCGCCTTCCGCTATGCGCAGCACGCTACAGTGTCGCGCATGCGTGGAGTGGGTTCATCTGTACGTGAGGAGTGTATATTCATCTAAATTTAATCGATTGTTGCTCTGGTCTCTGGCTTGCAAAGATAACCAACCTTGAATTCGAAGACATTAAGTTGGCCATCGGCAAGCTATCTTGATTTTCTGGCGGCATACTGAGAAAACAGTCTTCATGGCGACACTCACATCCAGCCGCTTTTATACTATAGTGTGCAGTCGTAATGTTGACGACAAAGGAAATCATGCACACAGAAAAATCATATACAACTTGTATTTCATCCAAAAAGAATCTTTCAGACGAAATTCCGCTTAAACGTATACAGAGTTATCATCGATATGTGCACTGAATCCAAACTCGAGTTGCTATCATAATTGTTGCCTGACTATACATCGGCTACCATTTTTTTGCCGAACACAGTCAGAAAATTCAATCTTCACTCAAAGCATTAGAAAATAAAAGCTAGTTAAATTCATGAAAGCCAAATCATATAAAGTCTCTGCTACAATTCTGCGCGTTTATGTCTTTATTGTACTTTTCAAATAGTCCCCCCTCGGGTAATAATTTATTCATAGGCATTTCAGAAGAGAAGTTTTATATTTGGTTTACCGGGACTTATGTATTTTCAACGACTGAGTTGATAGTCCTCGTAGTATCTCAGTGTTCTATACTTTCCATGGTGAATATAGTCATATTGAGCTCTACAACAAGCCTATGCAGAAGACATATTGACGTATTTCTTGCGTGACTGTGGGCTTCACATGAGAAGAATTGAGTCCGCATTGTGACTAACAAAGTCGTGTTTTTTTCAGCGCACGCAGGTGATCGCTTACCGAAAAATATGAAAAGTCGTCTTCATAGTGTACGACGCTCTTAAACGTCACGGCCTCGGACACCACCGACGTCAAATCTTCGTCCTCGTCGGACAAGAACTGGAGAATATCTACCTCGGTTTCTTCCATACCGTTTGCTCGGAGGTCTCAACCCAGAATGTTCTAACCCCTTGTCTGGAGTCTTTACGAGCCTTGCCGATCACAAAGTGATGTCACCGACACGTATCGATCCATGCAGCAGCGATGGCATTACTGATATAAAACGCCATAACATCACATCGGTCATTATTCACCGGCAAGGAGTTGTTATTGTTTTAGTAGACAATAACTCCTCAATGACAAATAAGTTATTTCGAGTACAAAAGCTTTTTTGTCCGAAGAAGTGAAATGAGTACAATTTTATTCTCAATTCTTTCAATATAAAGGAAGTCAAAATGACGTGTATATGTATAATAGTTATAATACACACCAGACGCAAAGAATGCGGCGTCTATAATCGTTACGTTCAGACCTTCAGTACTTCTTTCCGTATCTATATGTTTCGTTATGCTTAGTTTGTTTTCATGTTTGTTTGTTTTTAAGTTGAAAATAAGCTGACTATTTTGTCAGCTACCTACTGGGTTTCTTCATTCAACGGTGAATTTGTGATGGCGTTTACAAAATCTCGAACACAGTACAGATATTATTTTTCCCCGATCCATTGGGTCGTTGGACGTCACTGATATTTTAACTGAACTTCAAACTATACAGTGTCGTCGCCACAAACCCTCATCGTTGACCAAAGTTGGAGGATTTAGCTTGAATTCGGACAGCGGGCAACGGTTGTAGCCAACATTCGGACTGAGGACAACTGTCGCCCGCTCATTACAGTTTATACCGTGAACAATTCTTTTGTGTACCTACCGCGACTTTTTAAACTTTAAAAAGTCACATTGGCGTACTCAGAAGTGAAGTGTATCAAATTTAATTGGTTTTTAAAGGGGGAATATTTTCTCATAAATTGAAGGTAACGGGAGATTCCCTTTCACAGTAGTTTCAAAATCAATGCAAAGTAAAGAGTAATGTTCAGGCAGGTTAATATTCTTAATTAACATATGACGTTTTTGCCAACCTCCTAAACCGGACAGGGAACATGAATGAGTGATCCCCCCCCATACCCTCGCCAAAACGGACACTTCAGTCTCCAAACCGAACAATCTTCCTAGTCCCAGTGGTGTTCGGTTTCGATAGGTTTAACTGCATATGAAGTGTTAACAAGTTAAACTGTTAAAGGTGTACAGTCACCTGTAATCTAAATATGCCCATATATGGTCAAAGGGGCGTTCCTTGGTATTCAAAATGCCCATGTGAGGGCGTTGTTTTTAAAAAGCGGCCACCCGCTTAAAATGTGTGATTGGTTAGATTTTCTCTTTTGCATGTTAACTGTGGCAAAATTGGAACAGGAGACAGTATACCTTTAAGGAATCACAAAAGATCAACAAGCGCTACGCTTAATTTGCATCGTTTGGGAGGACAGCAGACATACTTCGAAATCGTTTCAAGGTGTCACCGCAGCAACCAAAGAGAACGGCAGAAAACATTTCTCTGCTGTACTGACGACATACGGCAGCATATGGAAACTCTAATTCTACTCACAGTCGTAATATAAGGTTAGGATTCGTTTGTGTGTCAGCTTTAACTGTTGTGTGCGGCGGTAAATTTTAACATGGAATGGAATTTTAAAATGGGATTGGAATTACAGTGCAATGTGTCAGAATTTACGACAGGCACCCAATTTGATTCATGCAGACTCATAGGTATTCAGTTATCGAACGATGTCGCTGCCATCATAGCCTCTGAAGATGAAAATTTAACTGGATAGCCGCTAATACTGTAGCAAGTAAAATGACTGTCTATCCATGATGGAAAATGTATCTATCTGTTCCTGGAAGTTTTGAACTTCCAGGAATCAGGTAATGCGAATTCTGAACACAAATGAAACGCAGATTAGCAGCGTTTTCAGCGCGTTGGAGACAAACTTCGTAAAAAAAAAACTCATCTACTACAACGCAGAGAGCAGAAACACAGACCAATCACTACAAATGAAAAGTTTTGCAAGCAGACATAACAAGACGATCTCTCCACAGATTGCTGCACTCGAACTCGATTGCTGAGCAATTGAACAGTCGATTAAAATAACTCCGCTTGTCTTGTGTAGATTACACCAGTCCATCAATTCGGCCACAAAAACAGAGTTTTGTTTCTCACCCAAGATATCTTACAAAAATGGTGCGGTGGCGAGGTTTTGTATAAAATGCTATTAGGGGGTTTCTTCGGGGTAGTAGATTTTTGGGCTCATAAGATCCGACTGCCGATGTAAAATAACCATTTAAAGGAATGATGTACGCTCAGCAGTAATTAAGGAAGACGATATGGGCACTGTTGAGAGCTGCACAGTGCGTACATGCAATTTCATAATTATACATATTTCTGCCTTGACTACATGTATATCGCACTGTCATTTTACATTATTTTTTTCCACGAGTGAACATGAAAAAGGCTAACGCGACTGGTTTAGATCGACACATTGCGGGGATGAGAAACGTAACCTTTCCTATTTGTTTGCCTTCTTTAGGATTCGGCACAGCGGTGCCGCGAACATCTGTCTAATCTCACGCGTAATCAGCCATCCAAATTGGACACAGTCATGGTAAAATAGATCCATTCTACTCTCTGTTTCCTAATCAACGATGATCTTTGTCACCTGGTTTTTCACAACAGAAGATTCGCTATCCAATTTCAATCTAATTCGCGTCTGATGGGACGCGAATTCTTCGCCAAATCACGTAATCCCAGCGGTTAATCTCTGTCCCCGAGCTCGGAAAATGCTGTAATTCTGTCTTTATCACAATGTCTCGGCAACTGTTACGTTTATATCTGTGGAAGCCCATAACATTTGTAGATTACAAGGAAACGGAAGTGCCAGCTTTGCACGGGATAATTAAATGTTGCTACGTTACATTTTGCGCCCCCTCCCCCCCAATGCGTTGAAGTGCCCGATATTAGGTAAATATTGTGGTCGATTTGTACAAGCAATATGATTCTATTTTTGGATAAAATCTTTCACATTTGTAGGTAAAAACTATGATTTCCAAAAAAACTCATCTCCTATGTGGAACTATACAACTGTCATTTTAGGTTACTTGCCACTTACAGGGCGCTACAAGGACACTATATATTGCTTTCATAGCTGAGGCTACCCTGAGTTAAGGTCCGGGCAGATATATGATAATAGTTCTAGTGTTTGCTCCGTGTTGGAAAACTGGCGAGCCAAGAATTGATGACTGGCTGGATGGGCGTATGGATAGAAGAGAGAACGAACAAACGAATGAAAGTAGGTAGGTAGGTATAGTTAGGTAGTTAGGTATGTATGTATGTATGTATGTATGTATGTATGTATGTATGTATGTATGTATGTATGTATGTATGTATGTATGTATGTATGTATGTATGTATGTATGTATGTATGTATGTATGTATGTATGTATGTATGTATGTATGTATGTATGTATGTATGTTGTATGTATGTACGTATGTATGTATGTACGTATATAGTATGTATGTTATGTATGTATGTATGTATGGATGGATGGATGTATGGATGGATGTATGTATGTATGTATGTACGTATGTATGTATGTATGTATGTATGTATGGATGGATGGATGGATGGATGGATGGATGGATGGATGGATGGATGTATGGATGTATGTATGGATGGATGGAGGGATGGATGGAGGGATTGAGGGTAGGGTGGATGCTGGATCATTTGCCTGTATCTAAAACCCTTCCCACAGTGCAGCATTTTTTTGCTTCTTATTCCGTTAGCAATGCTCTGCGTATAGTTGTCTAAGTGATGGACTTGTCGGTCTGTGTCTCGCTGACCCGCTTTTAGAGAGCAGAATAACACACCAATCAGGTAGAATAGGATTAAGAGAAAAGTTGACACGTTGCCACAGCAACGTTATGCGGTTCACAAGGACACTCTTTGCTATTATCTTCAGCTACTTCTTGATGCATTGACTTTACATCTACGCCCACAGATTGAGTTAATTACTAGTAAAATATTCCGCATAGTCGCAAAAAGGATTAACCTGTGTTTGTGTCTTTCCTGGAGGAACTAAACTGGTTTATCGTTTCTAATGTCGCTCTTTTTCATCTTCAAATTGATGAAACAACTTCATTGCAATTTTCAAAAAATTATGTTAACTTCACCAGTGAACTCACTCATCCCTCCTATTTATTCGTTCGGTAATGATATGGTTTCTGTTTCAATTTTTAAGATTTACGTATACCGTGTCTAAAAAACAGGAGTTGCGTCTGACCGACGGAGGTAAAATGCTATACATGTAAAAGCATTGGTGTCCGGAATTTGGATGAAATTTACACCATTAAAACTAGTGGAAGCTATCGGAAAGTGGTGATAACAGTAGGAATCAACAGATTGTGTCTTCTTTTCCATCATTTAAGAGTAGAATTGACTTTAATTTTGAACAGTTTCAGCAAAATTTTCTTGAATTGCTTTCAGCAATTGCCACTTTGGATTCCCGCCAAGCTGCTGACGCCTCCCATCAATTACTTTAAGAGTTGTCGTCAAGTTCAAATTTCTGATTACCGACTCCCTATTAAACCCTCAAGTGCACTGCAATATTAAATCATCCTTTTTGCACTGCGAGAAAGCGCTACATATATTTGTATTACCTTCTAATCACAGTTCAGGACGCCAACGGCCAATTCTGTTAAAAATAGAAAATCTGGACTCGGGTATGTCAAATGAAATCAGAGGGCATATAGGATACTGGATCCTTTCAATAGGCAATGCGTTGTGGCGACACAGGCGTTCATTGAAAAAATCTCTACGAAGCTCAATCAATCATTCATCGTCTCACTACATCATGAAGCAAGGTAAGGTTTCAAACGTCAGGCTTGTTTCAACCGGTTGACCTCCTGGGATCAAGTTTGTTCTTGGCCATAAATGGATTAAGGTGCAATATCGCAGTCCTTTGTCGCCGATGAAGTGTAATCCATACAAATCCGACGCTCGATGTCAGCCTTTTCATAGCGACGCTGCTGTACTACGATATTCTGAAGTTATTAGTGTTATTAAAGGCATGCAACATTTAAGACATATTACGTACATTGTTTCCTTCGTAAAACGATCTACCACTACTTCATCCTTTAAGGTAGTATGCGCCTTGAAAGTGAGAGACTTAAACGTTTGCTGAAAATTTCCTAAATGAAACTTTCAACCATTCTCTGACAAAATCAACAATAAAAATTGGGGGTCACAGTGGAAAGTTTGGAACTAGCGAAACAAATTGTCCAACATTTTGCGATTTTTGAAATTCAAAATGGCCGCCATCCCTGTGGTAACTCTATGAGGAAAATTTAATTTCGGATTTTCAAAAATTAAGACGGTGAAAGTTTTTCTTTCTCCAAGAGCTATACAATGAGCCCCAACAAGTGATAGATCAAAAAAGAATCGTAGAAATTTGTCCGAATATCTGTCCCCGAGGCGCGTTCTACCTTAAGGCATCGTGATTTGACTGAAAAAATGTGAGACGAAATTGGATTTCGATCGTAGATGAATCGGTATCCGCAAGTGAGTAAACACGATCACCCAAAGACGCGAGCTTTACTCACAGGTATACAGCGGTACGATTTTGTTTGAAGTTTGCGTGAAATCGCAGAGCTGTGACCGAACGTCGATCCACGATCAATCTCTTACATTAATTGAGTGCTGACCCAGGCAATGTGCGTGTTCCGTATACACCTTACAAAGCGATCATTTGCATTGTCCACATTTCTAATAAACCCAGATTTAAAGTGATCGAAACAAACATGGCACATGCTCTCACCTTGACCATAGATAATTAATTAGAATTAGAATTAGAATAACTTTATTGTCCAAAAATTGGAAAATCGTCTTTCTATCACTCGCAGTAAAATACATACAATAAAATGAAATACAAAAAGTTAAATGGCACACATAGAAACACAATTGCAAAGACACTGCTGATCAACAGCACATGAAAGTGATTTGAAAAAAGTGGTTAAAAGTACAAATTGAGTTCAACTCATTCTGTGTTGTTTAAAATAGATATTGCTGACGGAATGAACGAATGTTTGTAAAAAATTCTCCTAGCTCTAGGCACTCGATATCTGCACCCAAATGGAAGTTTCTGAAACAATCTGTAAAGTGGATGTGTGCTATCATTAAGAATTGAACGTGTTTTTCTGTTCATGGAATTGTGATATAAAACTGATAAGGGAATTTGCTGTGTTCCAATAACTTTACTTGCCGTATTGATTACACTAGTAAGTTTAAGCATAGACCCTCGAGAGTCTATGGTTTAAGCTTATTTCTCATGGTAAGATTTCCTACCACGTTACGATGTTAAAGCTTATCACACTTTCTATTAGACTAATAGAACCCGCAAATCTAAGAGCGCGTCTGCACATGTTTCTATGACAGTGTAAGTTGAACGTGATCATGAACCAGACTATCCATGTTCTTGAAGTTACACAACGCCGAGGGGGTTAACATTTTTCAGATTTTTCCCCATTTTTTTTTCAACGTCACGTTTTCATATTGCATGTTTTCTTGTAATGAGTGGAACTGTACTTCAGATAATGTCACGTTGCGTGAGAGGCTTGTACCGCGGATTTGGATAATTTCAATATTGCATTGGAACTGGTTTCCTATTGTTGTTTAATAAGCTTTCCGCACGGCATACTGGGCACCGTTTATTACACTGTTTGCGTACCTTGCACAAGACTTGAAGGCAAAAGGACCAGTAACATACTTTGATAGTTTTTCCAGTTCCCCATTGCCAGATCAATAGGGCAACTTACCCCGTGGCTCCAAGTCTTGGCAGAAATGCTTGAAAATCTTATTTTATCTTATTTTATCATTTTTTTAAATTTCTCAATTTTAGCCAATCATGGCCAATTCCTACAACAACCTACAGACCACGCATGCGTCAACATCTATCCCCTTCCACTTCAACAAGCTTTCCAAACAAATTTTTAATAAAACGTCATTTGAAGATTGGAGACCGGTTGAACCGCCTGTTTTTTTTACTCCGCAATATTTCCGAACATCCTGAATTCCCCATATCAGAGTAGGCGACAGGGCCGATTTCATGTCACCGAATTCTTTGATATATTTTTAATCTGGTAATGCGAGGCTTACTGTAACAATTAAGAACCCTAGGCAAACACTATTTTCGATGATTGATAGTGATTTCACTCAGACCATATGGACACGATACACTTACACCATATTTGGGTTTGTAATTACCTATTACGTTTTGCTTGATTTATGAATTTCAACAAAGCGTTCTTCGCGACCGTGTTTGGAGCCATCGTTCGGCTTGTGCGCCGATCATTAATTACGCAATTCTATATTGTTCATTAAAAATGTTCTATTTCTGAACAAAATATGTAATTTGGCCCCCGCACAATCTGGAGAAAAAAATCAAGTAAAAGTTATGAGGTGCTTTACAATACATGTGGTCTGGTAATTGACTATATACATTAAATTAGTTACGTGATGGTAATGCCTTCGTCACAGCCACACTGGCTGGACCAATCGCCGGTTAGTTTGCTCATGGTGACGTCATTTCTTAGCTATCCAGTGACTGAAGGGAGGAAGCGAAATTCTCAAGCCCCTAGGGGTAATTCTGAGAACACAGAAACGGCTTTTAGTGAACCCGCTGCGGAACTGCATACATTTATTCTCCTGCGTCGAATTTAGTAAAGAAAGGGATGTAAAGGAGCCGAAATCAAAGGTTAATCATTTTGTGATTGTTTTATGGGGCATTTATAAGAGAAGAATTGATTTACTCTGATTTATTTGGTGATGTTTCGCGCACTGGATCCCATGACAACAGATTTGAATAACATAGGTTATTACATGTTTCTGAAATACGTACAAGGGGGTTGCGATCACAGATCACAAATTTGACCGATGAACTTACGAGAAATTTATCAAGGAACCCTGAACGTGTGCTGAAGAGAGAGAGAGAGAGAGAGAGAGAGAGAGAGAGAGAGAGAGAGAGAGAGAGAGAGAGAGAGAGAGAGAGAGAGAGAGGAGAGAGAGAGAGAGAGAGAGAGAGAGAGAGAAAGAGAGAGAGAGAGAGAGAGAGAGAGAGAGAGAGAGAGAGAGAGAGAGAGAAAGAGAGAGAGAGAGAGAGAGAGAGAGAGAGAGAGAGAGGGGGGGGTTTGGGAAGCAGATAAAGTATACATATACATAGACAAGGTAAAAAGAGATAAGGCGAGTTGGATGTGTGATAATTAAAGCAATAGTAAAAGTGAGTAAGACCAAAACAGAAGACAAAATCGAACGGCATCTGAGGCAAAAACAAGCAGACTAGATCGCATTCGATATTTGACTGTAATGATTCATATCGTTGTATACTCGTTTGTTCGACTAAGTCCATACAGGATGTATCGAGGGAGGTCCAAGGGAGGTCTTGAATTACTAAAGCATCGTTTGAAAAAAAAACTATTAAAGGCCGGAAAGGAACACAAGTAAGTCTATATCCACAGGCGATGATTTCTTTGCAGTGTTGTTCAAAACATGAACAATACCGTAAATTACAAGACATATATCGACTTTAGATCTTCATGGGTAGAAGGCTATGTTCCAGCTTTTTACCTAATAATTTTAGCTGGGGGGGGGGGGGGGGTTGGCAAAATGTCCAGAAAAGTGAAAATGTTAACTTTAAATCTGCTCGGCCAAATGTCAAGAATTTATATATATATATAAAATTGACATCGTTTTCGCGAGATCACATGATTAATATTCATATCAAATAATGATTAAATAATTATAGTTGATGTACTGTTAATTAAGAGTGTGGTCGCTTTACATTAAAAGCAATAAACCAGCTAATTATAGTCAGGATCGATTTCCAAGAAAAGTCTCGCTGGTCCCCATTCACCTTGCTGTTAGAATTCTGCAAGTTACCAAAGATCCGTGTAATTACATCTATCGAATGCTATCCGCTTCACTCTTTTGACAAAGCACGACGATCTCTATTGAGTTGCTAATTTTGTTTGGATTCCATTCCCGCAGCACTTCGTTTACTCATTTCAAACGTAATTGACCGTGGAGTCCCTTTCACTGGAAAGTCAATATTTTGTCAGTGTCTGTAACTCGTGCCTGCCAGTCACAACAATACGGGTTCATTCATCATGTAACATTGTAGTACAGTAGTCACATTTGCCGAGGATGGACAATGCCTCTCGCACTGTCCATTCAGCTGATTCAAAGCCCACTTATTAATCTATATTACCCCTTTGATGGGTTAATCAAGTAATTAAACAATTAATGAAATTAAACGGTTCAACGGTCAATTGTATAACACTGGTACATACATTTACAAAACATGTCAACGAACGCCAGATCAATATCATTCAATAAAAAAACGTCTCAACGAAGTAATGGTTAGTCTATCCATGGATTACAATACAGCCATTCGTCATACCGCCCTCTTCCAAGCAGTGCATCTATCAAACCAACGATACATCAATCAATCAATCAATCAATCAATCAATCGAGCTTGCCACGCACCGGCAGCTATCACGTAAACCACCTGTTTGGTGACGTCACATCAGAGTCACCCTCCTTCTATACAATCTATAGAAATGCGTCAGTTAAATATTTACGTGTCATTTCAAACAACAAAGGCCAATCGACTGGAGATCATTCTTCCTAATAGACCTGTGTCCTGTCATTGTCCCACTGGCAGCACGCCGATCATTTATTTTTGTGGCGGGAATATTGATTGATATGAAGGTAGACAACCACAAAACACAAGTATGGTAATTAATGCAAATTCACGAATTTAAGCACTTGCTCATAATCTTCCGGGAAATCTTTGAGTACCACCTGTTTTAAAGCCCAAATGGCGTCTTTTCACGTTCTTTTAATGACAATTCTAGTTTCAAACTACTGTATTATGATAACATTTTTACTATACCAAATGAAAGATGTTTCATGACTTCTCATATGATGCGAGTAGGCCATAATGAGAAAAGATTTTGTTCCATAAGCTCGTACGCGTCGATTTGGAGTGGACGCGTTAGCCTTTGCTTCGAAAAATAAAACAAACAGAAGTCATGACAGTCAGTGTTCTACGCACAGCTGTAAATGTGGCATCCAAAGTCACTATTTCTTAGCGATTGAGATATTGCGATCATCACATGTAAACACTCCTTTTTTCGTGTGTTCATGTTAAGTTCGTGCGGTCGGATCTCATGAGATAAATTTCTCGCGACATTTTTTGTAGGAGACCAAGGATAAGGAACAAACCTACCATATATATCATGTTTGCCTAAATTCACTTGACAGTTTGTATTGGAGTCCCCAAAATATTGGCATTAATGTGCAACTTAATAGCAATATACGGATTGTATGTAAACTCACTGTCACGTGACGAAGTTATAATAACTATAATGACAGTAATCAAGTGTTCAGTGGCAGCTATGGTTCGCATTTGTCTAAAGTACAGACTACAATTGTTAATGTGAAGGAAGTGAGGGTATGCATACAGTTTGATGTCATTTCTTGAGTGAGAAAAGACCCCGCCATACATGCATGTCTTTCGAATCAAGGGAAATTGTCCACCACGGGGCAAAACTTCAGAACACTGAAACAATACTGAACAATTTAGCGAATTAATCTGATCCCGTGGGTTTCAGTTGCCCCATAAAACCATCGGAAGGGTAGACTGAAAGGTCCAGTCGTGTATTTGTCGCGGAAAACTCTAACTCTGACCCTAGCCGTGGTTGGGGTTGGCGTTTGCTGATGCATGATTGATTCTTTTACTCTACCTAGAGGGTCCCTCCGAAATTTTATTATTTCCATAAGGAACTTAGGTCGGGCCCTGTGATCTTCATGTGCGCCATGTAATATCTACCATTATTTTAACTTTGAACCGCTGTCACTTATTACTTTTCATGGACACGGCAGCATGAAAGCTTCACTACCTGTAGAATAGCAAAAGATGGTCGGGTATAACACTCTTTATTTCCGCGATAATATCGTTTCCAAAGGCTCAGTCAATCATAAAGGGGTCAACGGATCATCGTCAGTCTTCCCAGAGCACCAGGTGCAATACAGACACATCTCCAATAAATCCAAATAACGTTTTTCACAGATGACGTGTTTACGATTTCTTTACCGTCTCTTTACGAGCAAACATCGTGGCGTGAAAGTTCTCGAGAGATACTACAATATCAACAATTTTGATTTATATTTGCTATCGATAATGATACACAAACTATCATACTATATTACAGTCGATGGAATGCATGCCAAGTGTACCCAAATCGATAGCATGCTAAGTGAATGAAACACGTAGGTCTGCATCGTAACCTACAGGCGCGACTACCATTCTATGCTAACCGCTTTATAAGTCAGTGTTACCATTACTTTTGAAAATGTCTACGGTGTTTTTGTTCCGCTTATCAACTTCAGTATTGAGTTTGACAACATAATATGTGTATTTATTGTTTCCCACCCCAAAATCAAGTTAAGACATATATTCGATTGCCAATACGAAGCATGCAGCTTTAATGACAGTCGAATTCTGTGTATTGTTAAATGCTTGAGTAGGCAGACAGAGATACTGTATTTCCACAAATCAAAATCCTAAAGAAAATGTAAAAGGGCTAACAAATACTGGGGTTTTAGGAAAATTCAAGAATGTAGGATCATGTATTTGGTCGTGAAATAACCTATTAAGATGTTGCTCCCCCATACCCCCGGCAGAGAATAATGGTATGTCCCTGTCATGCGATACCGATGATTAAATAAAAACATTCTCTAAACATGGATAAACTCGATTCAAACCATATTGAAGAAGATCACTTCTTTAGAAGAGGAATTCAGACAAATAAAGATTTCATTTCGCGCCATAAGTAGGTGAAAATCAACTCCAATCATTGGACGAAACAAGTACACTTTTTTGCGGAGGCTGTTAGGCAGCGCACAATGTAAACACGAAGGCCAATAGTCGATGTATTGCGAGTGAATAGTCGGCAATCAGCCAGCAATGATGGCGAACATAACCTTCGACGGCCTGTCCGCTTCTTGCGCTGACGACTCGATTGACGTCAAAGAAATAATTAGATTACTTTGGCCTGTAATGGTGACAATTCCAATAGCGAAGTCCTGCATTTTCTTCGGGTAAGGAGGGCACATCTGAAAAGGGCGGGGAAGAACTGTGACATTGCCAAGCACATTGTTGATTTAACGCGTATCACAGAGATGATATCGTTCCGTTTTGGCAATGGTTGCTTCGTTTTCTCGGTAAGAATTTAAAATGTCTCTGTTTGGAAATTTGCGATGAAAGGGTTCACGTGACCTGTTAGAGTTGTCATGTTCTCAGTTGAAAAATTATAGACTTAACATTTGTATGAGCACGATAGCACCCTGTGTACGATGGTAAGTCACGTCACACTGCATCTCGTTATTAAGAAATGATCACAAAAACGCTTTCTTTATGTTAAGAAAGTCCCATATGCAGAAGCATAGACTAGGTTTTCCGATGTTCTTTAGTTTAGGACAAGGATGAAAATTTAGGTATAAGAATGCACCTGGGGACAGATATTCGCACTCTCAAATTTAAACAATTCTTTTCTGATCTACCACTTGTGGGGGCTCGTTTTAAAGTTCTTGGTGTAAGGAAAAAGTTTCACCGTCCTAGTTTTTCGAAATCGAAAATTTTATTTTTCTCCATAGCGTTCACACACGAACGGCGGCCATTTTGAATTTTATATATAGGCAAATCTTATAATGTATTCTGTTTCTCCAGTACCAAACTTTGCACGGTGACCACTTGTGGGGGCTCGTTTAAAGTTCTTGGTGTACAAGGAAAAAGTTTCACCGTCCTAGTTTTTCGAAATCGAAAATTTTATTTTCCTCCATAGCGTTCACACACGAACGGCGGCCATTTTGAATTTTATATATAGGCAAATCTTATAATGTATTCTGTTTCTCCAGTACCAAACTTTGCACGGTGACCCCTGATTTTTATTCGTGATTTTGAAAGAGAATGGTTTAAAGATTCCTTGAGGAAAGTTTGAGAAAAAGTTTAAGTCTTTCACTTTCGAGACTCAACTTTGCTTATTACATGCATTCGAAATCAACGTAGCTGATCACTGCAGTTATAATCAGATAAACTCGAAAAAAATACAAGTCTGTGATTTTTTTAGAGTGCCAACAAGTCACGTTGGCAACCAATAAATTCTCATTCACGTTCTCCAATTATCTACCCGTCACGTGACATCCGTCACCCTTTTTGTAAAAAGCGTCACCTTCTGCAACTTTAGTTGATTCGACTTAAGCGAGACGTCGACATTATCCCATTGCGCAAAACACGTGGTTTGTTAGCCGTCTCATGTGTAATTCATACAAGCATAAAAAAATTCCATCGGTCTCTCTTTCAAAATTGGAGTAAAGACTAATTTATTTAGAAACCTTTTACATCTATCAAAGAAAAAAATCCTTTTGCGAGAGTTCGCTTTGAGACAGTTTTGAAGTATAATGTATTGATTTGTAAAGCAATCATAGTCCTGGGTTACGTATAATAGAACAGTCTCTAATTGAGGAAGTATTACTATAAAGTCATTAACTAGTTCTGTCGTCCATTGTTGGCCAATATTGATATTTTTTTTGCACCAAAATTATTACATAATGAGACGACTTACATCGTTACTCACTGCCACTCTTACTTGCCGTCCATACGCGGAGTAATTGGAAAATCGTTTGGGAGACATTCGCATGAAAATTCTCGAAACCTCAGTGCTCGCGATAACTTCTGAGACAGTGGCTTAACCATGCACTTGACTTGTTGTCACGCTTTGTTAATTTTAGACACTTCTTCTTTGCAACATTATTTTGTTCTTGAAACAAAAAATCATCGTTTGATCTATGGGTTTACTTAAACGGCCAACATAAGAGGATGTAAGAATGACGTTGTCATGGAAACAGATAGTGCAAGGAAATCAAAGGTGTAACGTGCGAGGAGTAGTTGAGCCCACACGAACTTTGACCTCCGTCCTCTGTTCCAAACATTGATTTTCGAGGAAGAAATGAGGAATGGAATGTCTGAGGAATGTAGACTGCTCGGAAAATCAAACCTCCCCCATATTTCTCCATGAGTATTGCTGAAGTTTGAGCGATTTATACATCAACCTCAGTGTTGTATACGATGAAAGCAGCTTGTTGTTGGATCCATTGTCTTTGCCCCAAAACAATTATTTGATTACATTCGACCAAAAACTTTAAAATACAATCTAATATCATTGAAAACGATGTAAAGAACGATATCAAGAACAAAATGCTACGAATGACCATCAATGACAGAACCAGTTAAAGGGATACAATCGTCGGAACTGCGCTCAAAAATCGTATGGGACCAATACGACCAATGTAAACACTGTATCCAAGGTACGATGGTGATTGGTGAAAGTTAAAACATGTCTGTCTTAATCTACATCGTTTAACTTAAATATTGCAGCTATGATGATGAGGTGCATCTAGATATCGTGCAGGAAATACATTCTTTGTAAACAACAAACTCGCACAGGCGCAGTTCGGACGACTGTTTCCCTTTAATCAATTCATACTTGAGATCTTAAAGACAGGTATTTTTTGGGGAAGGGGTGTAAAATGCTAATTTTCTGTAATAACAAACTATGTGGGTGACGTCAGGTTGCATGATAACATTTTATAACACTGTATTGTCTTTTCAGAGGACTTAAGTAGACTTCGCTAGTTTACATTTATAAAGGAAGTATGTTTGTTGACGAGCTCCTTCGCTCGCTATTATCCTAACGAAAATTCCAGTACTATCTCTGGTTAAAGTAGTACGCGCCTCGAAAGTGATAGACTTATACTTTTGCTCAAATTTTCCGTAGGGAAACTTTAAATCATCCCCTTTAGAAATATTCAGGGGTCACCGTGGTACCGGAGAAACAAATAACCGAATATTTAACGACACCAGAAATTCAACTTGAAAATGGCCGCAATCACTGAGTCCATGTTAACTCTATAAGGAAAAGCAAAATATTCGATTTTCACCCCCCAAAAAAGCCAGTGAAAATCTTATTGACTCCACAAGCTTCAAAAAGAGCCTCCACGAGTGGTAGATCAAAAGAGTATAATTGTCAAAGTTTGAGAATCCATTTTAAACACACAAACTGCAAGGCGCTACGCGTTGATCGGATGGAGTCACGTGACATGCGTGACACGCACACAGTCTAATAGCATTGATATGCGTATCAGTTCCAGAAAGGCTGTCTCAAATGAAAGGCTGCAGTTGAGAAAAAACTGTGATCATTTAATAATTATCAAACTATGCCTACTGTGTAATAACATAATTTTCACAGTTAAAATACACATTGCGTTTGTCTGTAATTGCGGTAGAAAACATAATATATGAATAAAACACACCGGATATTACAATTTGATAGCCGTCACGCTGATTACAGATAAAGGACTTTTGTCGATAGGTGTAGTATTAAATGAGCATGCGTAAAGAGAACATACAAATGTGGCGACCATATTGGAAGTGACATCATTTTAACACGTGAAGTAAACCTATTCCTATAAGCTTTATCAAGATATAGTTTAGTCTATGACAATTTCTTCTTGGCCACGAAACCATGTTTAGTCATCCTTTCAAAGAAATTGCTGGCATTCCCTCTACAACGTTTTCTTAACGTCCTTATTCGTGTATCATTAGTGTAACACGTTTAAAACGCTACAATAGCTGCAATCCTTTGTCAGCTTGTTATGTACAACAAAATGATAATTATTTTGAGAGGCATAACATTTCCCTTTTTTTGCAGTGAGGTAGAAATAAGGTAAACCTTTTGCAAGTACGTGATAAACTTCCATTTTAAATTTTACTAAACTTGCGTTCACGAGCCGTAAATGTTAAATGTAGGTTCTGCATTGAACACAATTGGAACCGTGGCTGCTTTGGGAGAATTGGATCTTCATATTATTCAAATTTCTCAAAAGTGTTAGGTGCCCTATGACTGAATGTTGCGATATTACAAATTACTCATAAAAACAAGAGTACAATTTAAAAAGAAAAGCAGATGAGCTTACATTCGCAGATTAAACCGACATAACTTTACTCTCCAATTATCCCAAATTAGTTCCAATAGTGTTATTACGTAAACGGATTGTAACGCTATTCATTGGTGCCAGGGGAGTTCAGATCATGCATCGACAGTGTGATATTTGTCGATTGGTACCCCCTGCCACTTTTTCTTGTTGAATTCCAATTTTCGCCACCATTTTTTGTAGTGTTTCATTTGAAAGTTTTCCTGTTAAAATCGAGCTAACGTATATGACGATAATGGCAGTTGTAATTTTCACATTACTTTAAAATTCACTGTTTTGAATGAAACGTAGAGGTCTCGCATACAAAAGTAACATCTAATTCACTCGTTCCCTGCGTTACCTACTTATGGTTCCGTTGAGTGATGGCCAAGGGGTGTAGAAAATTGCTTTTCCAGCTACTTTCGCCTTCCTCAAATTACAACCATTTTCAGTAATAGAGCGCGAAGCTACTGCAGTGAACTGCAATGAAACTGCTTACACTAATTAGTTTCAGCTGTAGCCGTGGCCACTTTGGTGATGAACAAGGCTACTTGATAAAGACGAAAAAGTCTGCTTGTACAAAGGCAAAACTAGCTCTGTCTGAGGCTCGAGTTGTAAATGAGAGTTTACGATTGGCACCCTGTGTTCAAGATTAAGATACAATGTAACATTACCATGCACTGGTCCATGTACAAATCTTTTTTATTTCAACTTCCCCAGACAAACTGTCTGCATGGGACATACAATGTTGTCGACTTTGCCAGCTGGCTACAGCTGAAAACTAATTAGTGTGAGCAGTTTTATTGCAGTTCACTGCAGTGGCTTCGCGCTCTATTACTGAAAACGGTTGTATCTTCCCAGCCAATAGAGTATAAAACTCCAGCTATCTGTCTTTTATTGCACAATGTCCGAGTACAAACACGTTATGCGTCGAATTAATGCGATTTTGAGAAAGACAGCTCATTTCAACGCAGCCATCTAAAGCGAATTAGCTCAGAACCACAGGGGGCTAATAGTTATTCAAACTGCCATAACGGTTTGAAATGGCAGTTTAAAGGGCCAGTGACTCTCACTTTTAATGACTTTTTCACTATTTTTAATGTCAACCGCAATTTCTTATTCTACTCCCTACAGCATGTTGAAATATACACGGCGATCTGCTTGACAACTCAGCCTGTACATGTGTAGACTTCACTGTTACTGTTCACAAATTAATTCTGGTCCGGACAACAATTAAAATGTAAACGATAATAGTGCATTTAACGAACATACACGCTGTGTTGACAAGCTAAATGTTAGGTGTTTCAACATGCTTTGGAGAGCTGAACAAGAACTTGCAGTTGACATTCAAAAATAAAATTAATGAGTCTCAGAGAATCATCAAAAGTTAAGAGTTATTGGCCCTCTACGTTGGCCAGTGTAACCTCTATCGGAGAAAATGGAATTCAAGGTTTCACAAAACTAAGCCGGTGGAAAATGTATTCACTCCATAAGCTACAAAATGAGCCCCACAAGTGGTTGGCCAAAATAATTTTGTGAGAGTTAGAAAGTTCAAACATCTGTCCCCGGGGCGCACTCTACCTTGAGTAAGAAACTGTGTTCAGACTCAACGGTAAACAAGGCGTTCTCATTTCTTACATTTCAGCAATGCTGTGTTGTTTGATAGAATTAGCTGAGTTCAAGCGCCTGGAACGATTACTGAGAGTAGTTTCTGTAAAGAGTTTTCAATCCATGGGTTTAGAAATAGTTATTTGTGCAATTTTGTGGCAAAGCACGGGCCGACAAAGTGTATGACGTCATTGAACAATTGAAATAATATTAAATTCAGTGCGTTAGTGCGAGTGCCTATCGCAAATTAGAAGGGTGGTGAGTGATCTGAGGTACAAATAAAAAGTAATGCAGAATAAATATGACAAAGTAAAATATATCACAAAACTTGAGTCATCTTGTTCGTGCTTAATATTACTTGCTCTAGTTTAATTTCTGAAAATTTGACGCGCGTGTTCATGACGGCGGGCGAGGTAGATTTAAAACCCTGCTCTGTGCGTTTTCCATTTCATGTCAGTTGAACGATCTCTTGATTCACCAAAATTGAATATCGGAAAAGCCAGTTTCTTTCTTTCTCCTTCTTTATATGCTACGAACACGCAAACAGAAGTAATCACTTAAAATATGCACATAATTGGGTCTTGACCTTCCAATATATCGGTACTAAAGTAGCTGGAAAATGTCTGGGTATTTGGGGCTATTTTACAGCTACATCAGAGAGCCTGTTACATTTTTCAGTTTCAATTTGATAAAATCACAGAAAAGAGTAAATCAGTTGTTTAGTAGATTTTTTTAAAATTTTCGTTAGATTTGGTTCAAGTAGGTGAACTTTTAAAAAATAAAATCGTTTGCAACAGTTTTTCCTGTGTCTCGTCTATTTCATACAAACCTATTTGAAATTTGGCAACCCAAGCCTGATTTTCCTAACGATCGATATCGTTACCTTTGAGTCTGCGCACTGGCGAGTAAGTTGCGTGATTCCGGGAGGTGAAACTCCCCTGTATCACATACACCCCACTCATCGCGTTTCACTCGACACGTTTTCTTATGAAAACAGAAGACAAATCATCGCATTCACCCAATCAAACTATCACAAATAACAGACTTGAGAGAAATCTAGATTTTCATCTAATTCACGCTAGCGATGCATAGTATCATATCTTTACCGAGTTAGGTTTTCAGAACAAAAATGAATTAAATGTTACTCTAAGATCAAGCAAACCAAGATCAAGATCAAGCAAACCAAGATCAAGATCAATAAAGACTCTATCGGATAGTTTCCCCTTGCGATTGTGTAGTGAATTGCTCAATTCATAATTGGAGGCATTCGCTAGCTTGTTCGTGAAGGGCGAGTTCGGCAGAGAAATGATTTTTATATTACAAAGTGTTTGACGGTAATACCATTCCACTCTCATGCGTTATCTGACTCAATTAGCGTCAAGTGGTGAACTCTGTGTGTATGATGTCAAGCAGTTGAAATGATTTTGATTGGATTGAGATCATGAAAGAAAATGTTCGTTGATATCATTGCATCTTTGGTCGGCTGCTGTACTTGTTCCGAATTCCGTAATATTTCGGATCATAACATGTTCAGTTTCGCGTAAATTTTGCGGTGCACTCCGAGCTCAGCTGTAACGACACTGGAGCTGTTGTTGTTCTTCAACGCGGAGGAAAGAAAACAGACTGGCAACGTGCGCACAACGGATTACTTCAGACACGCAGATGCGATTTCGCGGACCTATTTGCTTCTTGGAGACACGCAGCTACGAACGATTGTCGTGATTCAGACTATATTCTGCCTCGCTAAACAGACTAGAAAATTAACTGTCATTTTTTTGTTGGCGGGAAACAACTCGAGTTACCCCCGGAGACGAAAGCGTGATGGCAAAGACGCCTGCTATTGCGTCACGTTGAAATCACATCTCAGGCTCCGTTTGTTTGTCGATGGTGTGTTTGAATTGAAAAGTGACTTTCCCGGGAAAACAATATCGCGTCTCCCTCGGCTATTCGATATCGCGCGTGTCCCCAATGAGCGGATAAAGAGATATTGTATTACCATAGAAACGACTTTGTGAAAATGTCACTCCTTCGGTATAAGGCAATTTTTACACAGGTTTGATAACCCGCTCCATCCAGTTCTGTCATGTGTGTGCATGTTTTTGAATATTTAGTTTCCCTCCGAAAAAAACCCACAAGTTGTTGTTGTGTTTTTATGTCTGTCTTTGTAAACATTTGAGAGATTAGAAAACATCTTCCTGTCGGTGGTTTTATTCTCTGTGGCAAAAATTAAGTGAACGAGCGAAAATGACAAAATTGAAAGTCGAACGAAAAGTTCAAGAATTGTATAATTCTTGTGAGTGAAATGTTTAAAAACAAACCGACCTTTGAAATGTGCTCGTTCCGTCATAGAATTCAAAGCTCAGTTGATTTACAAGAGTTGTATTCTCGTCAGCAATAAAGAAAAGGACAATCGGTACTAGCGACAAAGGTCGACGACTCATCCTTTTATCCCTGGAGAGAGAGCACCGATTAATGTAATTTCAAAGACCGCTAATCTAGGTAATAAAACCACCGAAATGATGACATTAAGGCTCCTGGTACAGGTATGATGTCATAACATTAGCTTATTTGAGCGATACCACAGACATTGGAGCGGCACTGTCTATAGTTATACTATGACGTACAGATTTTTGTGTTGTAGTTTATGAGTTCATGGCGCTTGGAACACGAAGTGGCATGTAAAGACAATATAATGAAAGAAGGAAATATATGGGATGACGACAATACTTGTAGGCCACTGAGTTATCAGTGTGTGGAAATAATATACTACTAATGATGGTATGGCAAGCCGATTCCTTAGAATTTACGATGGGATTTTCGCGTAGCTTGCAATAAATTGTGCTCACACTGCGACGTTACAGAACTGGTACATCTTTTACCATGCATGTTGATTATACCAAAAATGCTGTGAATTTCTTAGGAAGGGACAATAGTTGTGAACGGTTTTGTTTCCAGGGAAACTCTACTGCCGACCAAACGTACCAAATATCCCATCATTACACAATACGTTACTTGGACAGAGTTGGGTGGGAGATGAATATAGGTTTGACAAAATCATATGAACTGTTGTGGAAAAGTTAAAGTGAACGGTTTCGGGAATCCATAACAAGATTTAATTTTTTCTTGAAAATGTGTGATGTAAATGGATTTTCTCCAACGAGAGTTTCAGTAACATTTCCAATCGAATAATTAGTAAGAACGTCATAAATTGGGTCTGTTTGAAGAGGTCCATAGACCCTCGAGAAAAACGTTATTCTCGAGGGTCTATGGTTTGAAGAGGTCAAAAGAGGAGTCGGTCATTTTTAATATATTTCACGATTTTCAAAAGAACGCATTTGTTTCAACATTTAATGACTCAGGTTAGCAAAAGCCAGTAACTTTATAATTTTATTGAAGTTTTAACTTCAATATTAGAGAGCGAATAATTGTAAGATGTCGTGGCAGTGACTTTGCCTATCCGAAGGGCAAGGTGTCTTGTACAACGCCCTCATTAAACCTATTATAGATTTGGAAAACTCTAACTGAAGTGACAATGGTGCTTTAGTCGGTTACGGACCCTATACGGTTTTTTCAAAACCCTTCATCATCTGTTGAAATCACAGTCGCTGACAATGGCAAACACTAAAACCATGATTGATGGCCCTATAGAAATAAAAACAGCGCAGACAAAAACGCGGATCGATGATTCCACATTTTTACAATTCCCCGATTGAAAAGACCCTGAACCTGTCGTACCAACGTAATTGCCGCAGCTGGCAACTCTATTGTTGGCATGGCAACATTTTCCTCGAGCATGTGGACGGTTTTTTCTGTCTCTATAATGGAACTGCAGCTCCGAATAACCGTATCAATTCGATCAATTACTCGGTCGCTACACAGGCAATTTGGTCATTATATGTTTTTAGCTGGGGGCTGTTTTTATCTCTCTTATCGTATAATTTTGGGCAATTTTCGGCCTATTCTGTTGAAGACGTTTGTCGCTTTCGTTTCCGCGAGAGCCACTGGGAATATCTTGCCTGCAGCTCGGCTTTTAAACCATTACCCGTGCTTTGACAAATAACCTTAGTTCTGGATTTTTTAGGATTCCATGACGTCACAACGCCCTCTTGCATATTTACTGAGCCTCTTGTCACTAGTGTGATTTCTGTCATTTAAGTTGTCCTCCAAACGTTAAAAGGAAAAGCCAGGGGGCTGCCACCCGAGAGGACATTCACCTACTACAGCTAGGCAAACACTCCAAGAAAGCAGTCAATTGTCCCGTTCATCGCCCTTCGTAAGGTAGATGGCGCCGAGAGGACATTTTTGGACTCTGAAAACTTAACAATACTTTACTGGGCTGCTGATTGTGTAGACACATTTTGAAGCCTGTGGAGACGATGAAATTTTCGCCGCCTTGTGTTTGTGAAAATCTAAAATTTAATTTTCCAAATCGACTTTACATAGGGTATAGCGGCCATTTTGAATTTCCCTTATCGGTAAATTTTAGCACAGACACTACAAAGTCTTAAAGTTTTTTCTGGGGTCTATGACTTTAGGTAATTTGTTCTCTCTAATCCGAAAATTGGCACCCGGGACTTTTATTGTCAATTGTGAAAGAGAGTGATTTAGAATTCCTTTGCGAAAATTTGAGCAAAAGTTCAAACATTTCCCGCGTTTGGCATTAGGGTTTAAGTTTTTTGTTTTACTTAGTTTTTCTTTCCGATTAATGCATTTTTTCCAATATTGTTTGTTTGTCAGAATTTTGTATGCAATTGCCTATTCGAGTATTTCTATGCTGTGATGTCATCCGTGGTAAAAGCCTGTCTCAGTGTCTTTTTAACCGTCTCTTGACGTGTGAACTCTACGTGTGACACAATTTCAACCTCTTCGCCAAAAGGCGTTTGCATAACTGTAATGTTTTCAATGTACTACGTTGCACCTAGCGAAAGCGGTAGAAGGATTACTCCTTGGAATAATCTGCTCACCTCATAAACCCTACCTTTGTAGAGAACACCGTTTTCCATATGTCGATTTTTTACAAGTATCTAAATTCGTGTCTTACGGTGATAATGAATCCAGTGTACTCATAGGGGCCAGCAGTTGTAACTTTAGATGACATTTGCACTGTTTTTGTTCTCCTCCACAAAGGATATTGAAAATCTGTTTTTAGCCTGCCAATATAGTGTCTATACGCGCAAGTATTGACATGTGAATTCTAGTCCGGACCAGAATACATAGGTCAACAATTTCAGAATACAGATTGAGTTGACATACTGGATACTGTGTATCTCAATATGCTTTGGAGGAGAAAGAAACTGGTGTTATAATTAAAAACAAGGTACTAGTGAAAATGCCTGTACAGATCGCTGTATTTACGCCATCAATATACTGGTATGATAAAATTTTGAATACAATGTTCATCATTCAGTGACGAATGGCTAGCATCGGAAACAGGTGATACAGGAAAATGAACATCGTTGATTTAAGGGTGGTTTAAGAAATCTGCGCCTAAAGGAATAGAAACTAGTTAAACATTCGTCCGATCCCCGCGGAATCAAGGTGTTATACATATATTGAAGTGATGTGTCTTGAGCGAAGACATACGATAGTATTGCAACCTTCAACCTACTTCTTTGCAAGAAATAAACCTTATATTATATTCTAAATTCTGTAGGTTTACGATAGACTAAATTGGAATTGACGTCATGTGCTCCTGTTTCTATCATGGACCCAACCGGGTATATTGATTACTCTTGTAAATAAATATCTCTGTTTTTCAGTCTGTAATTGCAGCTTTATCCTAAAACTAACGCGGGAATAAATTTTATCTACCGAGTTCATGTGAAATTTTCTTCTGCGTGGAATCACTTACGAATATTGTTGTGACCTATGAAGGGTCTAATAGTAGACATACGAAAGGGACTTCAAATTGCACGCTAAGATTTTCCCTACTAAGCATGGTTTAGGCCAACATTGTGCCTGTCCCTGTTTCACCATGGTAACTGCAAAGTAAGTGCGTGTCAGGGGCGGATTATCGGTCACATGATCTTTATTGGCCCTGTGGTTCATTTTGTCCTTGAATATGATCACCATTCATACATTCAACATAGCATTTCAGTACTGTGAATAAAAAGTGCAATAACGCCATTTGGGTGTTGAATTAAATGACCTGATTACGTGTGTAGGTAATAAAATTCTGACATATATTTTGTGAAAGATGGCAAGGGCAGTTGGGTTCAGAGAAATCTCAAGATTAATTGTATTGTACGGGTCAATAAATCAATTCCACGTTAAACTTGTTATATAAATGTTTTCCATGTGTCGTATTGATGTCTACGTGTACCGTTGAAACGATACGCAACAACGTCAACGCGATGCCAACGATACAGCAAGGCTTTTTTGAGATAGAGTGCGCGGCATCGGGAAAAGATATTCGGAATACTACACTAGCATGCTGATTGTGTGGGATCTTTCCGAAGCCTGTGTAGTAAATGAACTTTTCACCGTCTTGTTTTTCGTGAAAATAGGGAAATTCATTTACCCCCATGGAGGCAATAAAGGTATAGCACCCATTTTGAAATTTTGAGTATCAGTAAATTTTTGGCAATTTGTTTCTCTCGTACCAAATTTGTACGGCCATCCCGTATTTTTGGTCTTGATTTCAAATCCCCTATTTTTGGTCTTGATTTTGAAAGAAAGTTGTTGAAAGTTTGCTCAGGGGAAGTTTGAGGGAGAGTTTTTAATAAATCTGTCACTTTAAAGGCGCACGCCATGCAAATGTTCCCTTTCCTGATAAAGTGTTATTGAAAACGCACTGTCCAGTATAGTGAAAAAATACACAAATTGATAACAGTTGATTTCAATAGGTCAGTTTGGAACTACGCTTCCTGATGATCATATAGGTTGATGATGTGTGTTTCCTACGTCACGCTCCTCCTGCTCCTCCTGCTCCTGTTCCTCCTAATCATCATCATCATCATCATCATCATCATCATCATCATCATCATTATCGTCAAAGACCATGACAACAACAAGGACAGTAATTTCTCACATTCCTGGCCGCTGGGAGTGCGGGATCGACAGTGTGGGAAAAATCGATCCCACACTCTCAGAAACCGTCCCACACTCTGCAGTAAATATTACACGAGCTCTGATTGGATGATAAACAGTCTGTTTTGTTCCACGCGCAAAATGTTATCCAATGACACGACGAGTAACACACGGACCAGAACTACAAAGTAAGCAGGTCAAAGTACAGTGGCAGACGACAGAGTTGTCACGATTTTTGATAATATTGTACGTGTCCAATATGAATTTAACGCATTTTGTGGTCATGTGAGAAAAAGAATCCCACACCCCCAAGGACCTGGGATCAGATTTCTCACACGAGTTGGGGATATTTTGTCTCACACGAGCCGTGAGAAATCTGATCCCAGGTCCTTGGGGGTGTGAGATTCTATTAATCACAAACATTATAATTGTCACCGTCACATAGAGTTACATAATCCATTCTGTGAAACCAATGACTCTTTCTACGATTTAATGCATCTCGAGACTCCATCGCCATTACATATACACAAACGTGAATCCAAATCTTACTTTTCATCCATTCTGTTCATGCCATACCTTATGAACTTCTCTCCAAAAAGAATGAACAGGCAGAAAGACCGATTGAAATCCAAAAATAATTAAACCACAAAACCAAGACAGGTTTGACAAAAAAGAATAAGCTCCGAAAACTATTTTTTGTGATATTAACACTCTGATTTAAACTGAACGTGTGTAAAGTTATACCGGACAACTAAATGCGATTGGGCTGGACATATGCTAGGTTGCAGACGGTTGGATCACAGACTACTCGCCTTTACACTGAAAGATTTACACTTTGGTTCAAGCTTTCCGAAATGAAACTTTAAAGCATTCTGTATCGAAATACAGAATAAAAAATCAGGGGTGACCGTGCACAATTTTGTACTAGAGAAAAAAACTACCCAAATTTTACTGATGAAATTCATCATGGCTGCTGTTCCCGAGTGAAAATATTTTTCTTGATTTTCACAACCTCCCCGAAAAACCCCCCAAAAAAATAAATCAAACCACACAACCAAACAAAACAACACAGTGACAACTTATTCCACAATCACTCTACTTAAGGTGGTTGGAAAGGTAGAGCGTCAAATACCTTAAAGAGAATTCAGTTACCTGCATTTATAATAGTCAATCACTGATTTTCACTTTAGGTCACGCAAAAAATGAGCACTGACGTTCCACAGGTAAAGATGACTGACACTCCCCCTTTAACCATATAATGATTATGTCAATCGCCCGAGTGGCCGAGTGACTCTCAGAAATAGGTCTTTAGACTCATTAAAATATAATGCCAGTTTTGTTGGTCAGGTTTGTTCGCTAATCATATATTACATCATCTATTAAAGTGCGAAATGATTGCTTAAATAGTTGTAGACTACACAACATATGAAGTCTCTGTGACGTACCGCTACCTCCACCGCTGTTGCCATTGGAAACTTGATCAAGGACGTGATACTTTTGTTAGCAATCTGACTTGCTGAGGGGGGGGGGGGGGGGAGTCAGCACATTTTTTCTCTGTGGGTTCAGTCGATGGATATTGTTGTCTCGATGCAATGCGTAACTGACGTGGTTAAGTGGGCCGACTGTGACCTTATCGGGCTTGAAATAATCCGAAATAAATTGTGCGAAATTGATCTTGTCACTCAAAACGCGGCAAAAAAAATAATTTCGCCTTTGAAAATATCGCCCAGGAGACCGTCTCCGTATCAGCGAATATTAAAATCGCTGAGGGTTACCTCTGTAGATTGAAACCGACAGTTTTCCGAAAAGCGACATTCATTTAGCATGGAAATCTATAAAGTGAAATCGACGGCAGGAAGCCACTTCATGCACTCGCTGGCAACTCCAAGATCGCATATCTAGAGCTCAGTGCACGGCAAGTTTTATTGGATGAAGCTGGCGGTAAACTCAGATCGGTTTCTCTCATGAAAATTGACTGACACGCTCATAGCTGTAGTAAAATCTACAAATCGGTGCAACTATGTTTCTTCACTAGACAAATTTCAAACGCACGGTGTGGTGTCAATGAATTTGCCAAGTCCACGGGGATTGCTAACATCTCTCTCTGCTGTGATTTTTGATTGCTACTAAAATACTTTCTTTTCTTGAAAGTTACTGCTAAAGATAACTTTGCTCGCACATCACGTAAAGTCTCGGCAAAAAGACGTACCAGGACTTGCTTTCTCTCGGCAAATATATGATTTCTATCACAATGGATTTTCTGTCGGTCGATTCGAACAAACAGAGTACGGAATTCATGTTCAACGCTGAGTTACCATCATTTTGTATCCGTACGCCAGTCCATCGGAAATATCCCTTCAGTAACTATTTATACACGTTTTTTCACTTTCGACGTATTTAAACTTTGATTGAGCTTGTGTCGTTTTGAGCTAGAAAGACTCTCTCTACATATGTGTGTATGTGTGCTTCAGTTCACTGCCACCTTTTTGGAGGGGTCACAGCCAAAATTAAAACCAATGTAACTCGGTTTATATTGAACCCCCTCTTTAGAGATGTGATGTCGACGAGTACTTTTGATCCTTGACTTCTTTGGTAACTGAGAGGGTACAGTAGGTTGCGAGTTCGAATCCAAAAGAGAAGTACAATATAGTCAAGTAGAAAAAAGGTAATGTCTCAAAATAGAGTTAATCTTTTTTTATCATCACTGACCTTCTTTGTAACAACCAGACAGATAATCCACGGTTTTATAACGCCGAGGGATTATATCAAGTTTTGCAGAAGTGAAAGCTACCTTGGGTTTCTTTGAGTCTCAGTGAATTTCAAATACATCATCTAAGCTTATGTTTCTGATATGTTTATAATATTGGAGACAATTGCGAACGCGAAATGGGAAATCGTTGCGTGCACTCAAATTACTCATCCAAAATCCATAAAATCTGTCGGGAGTTTATTGTATCCTTTTAAACGCCGTGTATCAATTTGACTGTACGGCAAAAGCATAACATTTGTTTTATAATGATTATCAATGTTGTCTCTCAGGGTGTTGTTCCGGAACCGATTCAAACTGCAAAAGTTCATGGCGAGGTTGCGATATTTCTTTCATGGGGGAGGGGTAATTGTCTTTGCCATGGCAAAAGAGATTTGTTATCGTTATAGATATATGTATGAGTTCAGTTCATTGGTTGATTTCCCTATAATACCTATCAGTGCCTGGATACCATTGTGCTGTCATTATTTTCTTCCGGTGTCCAGTGTCACCATCCTGCATCAAGTGAAGGGTTCCGAATGATTTAGCTCCATTAAAAACTTACAGGGACGGTGGCTGCAACTTGTCATTATATTTTTCATAATTTTTTTTCTGTACATTACAGGAAAGCTCCATTAACTTAGGAATACCCTACTTGCCTACTTAGTTATCAGAGGATCTATTTCACAGACCTGCCTTTTCCACAATGGCACCAGCTGGATTCGATAAACATAACAATGGAACATTCACACCTTGGGGATTAAAAGTCTTCTGTTTGTCACCCGAGTTGCTCAGGCAAGGACCCGGGTTTCAGGTACCATGCAAATTAATGCAGTCTTTCCCTAATGACAAAGAATTTTTTTCTCTCCATAAAGTATGTCGAAATACAAATTATATGTATGTTCAACATCGCGCGGTGTGTTTAATATGCAATGCTATAGTTGACAAATAAAGTCCAGTTACGACTAAAATTCAGTTGTCAACAATAACACTGAACGTTATACATGCACGTACAAGCTCTAATGACAAGTTGGATACAAGACATTCGACATGGGAGCAGGACAAGAAATTTACTTTACAGACATAACAGAATTACTTGCAAATACATCAAAAGTCAAGAAATCTAATGGGAGCTTTTAATCTTTCAGAGAAAAACGTCTTGTACTGAACGTAAATTTATACTGATGGTGCGGTTATTTCCCCCTAACAACTATAGCTTCGTCCGGCAACCACGCATTCTGCTGTTAGACTACATCGTCCAGTGACGTCAACTATGCCACGCTAACAAGACAACACATCAGCCATAATTACCAAACGACATGGACTACGCCTCAAAGCTCTTGTTCTCCTTGTAGTTAATTTTTGCGGCGGCACGCACCCTTTTACGGCACAAATGAAGGCGAAACAGCCTCGGACACGCCGAACTAACAAACCAGACGAGCGACCGACGGGTCAGACAAAGAACGCGCGCCAATCCAATAATATAGCATTTCAAAATTCATAATTTGGTTAAAATCAGCCACACTGAATGCCGACGGTATCTTTGATGGAATTGCGTATCTTTAAATTTGTAGACGACAGATATTGATCGATACGATTGTTTGAGGAATCTGCCGCGGGAACTGATACGAAATCTCTGAAAACCAATATGGACCCTGATTTAAACTGGAAGCATGTCACGAGCGTTTATTCAAAAAGCATGCCACAAGACTCCACTTAAAAGTGTCAACATAAAGACTTTAAAATGGTGTGCACAAGCGTTCATAAAGTCACCTGTACTGATAGGCTGTTTACACAGGCAGCCGTCACTTCGACATACAAAAACCAGAACACCGCCAACGACTGTAAAGTACACGCGGTACGAGGTTGATGCGTCGGTTGCCATAGAAACTCGGAACACCGGTATGTCAGGCTAGCGTGACACGATTGTAATTAAACTTTTGAATATTGTACAATATGTCAGAACGCTTTCCTCACGATAGCCATTATTTCTGCCGGTTCAATGATCTTATAAAACTATGATCAAACAAAAAATATTGCGTGTTTTCTGTAACACGGTTCCAAAAAGTGAAGACAAGAAAAAGGGGTAAGTTCATGTGATAATATTTAGAGCGAAACAGTCTGTAATGTACCGTAAAAGTACTGTAAAAGTCCTGTAAGAGGACTGTAAAAGGACTGTAAAAGTACTGTAAAAGTAGGGTAGGTCGGATTGCAGGAAAACCTTTTTTCTAAGCCTAGTCTAGAACTATAAAATAAAAATGTCAGAGATAGGAAAATGCCAATTCGGTGTTGTGGCTCATTTTTGTAGATTTATCATCCAAATCATCGCCTCCAACAATGGAAGTTAGTTGTCACTTAAAGGGCCAGTAGCTGTAGGCCTAATGGTTAATGATTTTCTCACTATTATTGTTTTGTATGTCAATTGCAAGTTCTTGTTCTACTCCCCAAAGCATGTTCAAACACCAACTATGTCACCATGGCGTCTGTACGTATATCATTTGAATTCTATACCGGACCACTGAGATGCTGTCTACATGTATACAGGCTGAGTTGACAAGCTGAATACTGTGTATCCCAACATGCTTTGCGGAGCAGAACAAGAAACCGTGGTTGCCATAAAAACTAAAATAGCGAAAAAAATCACAAACAGTTGCAGCTACACCCTTTAAGTCTGAAAAACTAGTGAGTAAATGATAGCAACACCTTTCGTAAGAGCCAGAGATTACAGTGCCAAGAATTTTAAGTATGGCAAGTTGTAGCGCGGAAATATGCATAATCATATATTATCATATATATTTAAGCTAGCAAACTGACTCGTACAACGTCGTTTGTATAAACTGTATAATCTTATAGCCGTGCTCTTTAACCGCAATTTCTTCTGACGGTAACAATGCACAAAGGAAGAGTACACGTACACCTTGAATGCAAACGCTGAATCTGTGATCAACTCTGACGCTAGGACACAGGTTATGCAAGTTTGTGGTAATAAATGAAAAGTTATCAATGATAAATACTGAACTGTTTTTATCAGAGCAGCGGTTGGGAGAAAAAGCAAAATATGCCAACTTTAGGTCATAAAATGTCAGCGTTTGACATTTCGAATGACATTCAAATCATTCCCTTCAAATGGAAGGTGAACAATGCTTTGCGAGACGCAAAAAAAATGCACATCGGCCATACCTTTGCTCTTTAAAGCGCAAGTGTGAACACAAGCGTGCGGGTGTGCACGTGTGGATTGACTACGGTACAAGATGGACAAATCATCACAAGTAACGCCCCTGGATTTCTGGAGTTTAGCGATTTTGTACAGTCAGAAAACGACGATATAGGTCCCTGTCACATAACCACCCAGTCGCACTTTTGATTGAATTCTTCGTGCGTGGATATGAAACCATCAAACTGAAACCGAACACACGTCGCGATCGTTAATCATATTTCATTTTCACACTTGAGTGTAAAGGGCGTTTATATTGCTGGAATACGCTAATATTATCAAATCATTTATGTTGGCAGTAAAACTCTCTATGGGACAACTGGGTTTGCTTACTCTCTAGCAGATGGTTCTTTTATGAATTCTGAATTTCAGTGACCGGTCATACCAGTTTACAGTAATGTTTCATTCAAAGTTACCTCCAGGCGAAGTTGGGGGGGGGGGTCAAACCCTTTCAGCATTTTCATCTCGCGTTTGGCTTTTCCCTGACTATATCATAAAGTATTAAAACGAAAAGCAATTTTCAGAATAATTGGATTCACGGCACACACAAAACAAGTATATTAAATTCGAACGATTTTCCCGAACCACATACCTTAATAACTAATCGCGTTTCGCAAAATTGCAACAGATATTTTCTTCTGCCGTCGCCCCTATCGGGCAACATTTTGACTCTTTGCTATATATTTTTTGCTTCGAAGTCCCAGTCTCCTTTAGAACAACCACGAGTACTTGTGTAACATGTTCTGTCAGTCTTCGTGCCATTTTTTGCGCTTTTGTCGGATCATGATGTCCCTTTGACTCATTTGTTATTTCTTTGTTTGTTTGTTTGTTTGTTTGTTTGTTTGTTTGTTTGTTTGTTTGTCGGTCGATCTATCCCTGCTGTACATGTATACATAGATCCTATCTATTATACTGTGTTTGCCATTTTACCCCCCTCTGTCTGTTACAGTCTCCGTCTGACGGTCTGCCTGCCAGTCTGTCTGTATTCACAAGGAGCAAATATCGCACCAACGCCTCACTGGGTCTTCGTTTTCAAATACAATACATCTCTTCATGTGTACCTCCGTAATCATCCTCTGCCCATCTCTGTCTATGTCTGTCTCTGCATCTGTCTCCCCTCTCAAACATTACCTATATGCACTGACATCGCATAATAAAATACATGTCTTGATATAACTTGACATTAATATTTTTACCCCACTGTTCGTTAACATCAGGATGTATGGTGATTTATATCTTCCGAGTGGTCTAAACAACGCTGCGTTTTTAAAGAATTTATTGCGAACAGAACAAACATTGTGTGTGCGTACTTAATTTTCCTGCACATACTCATCTTCAAATGAAGACGAGACAAAATAACGTACGCATACATGTCAAAAATACAACAAATTTCTGAGTGTATAGAAATGTAGGTAACAGCTATATCTCGATGTCGCTATGTATACATGAGCTCCCGATTTTCACGCAAACTGTTATGCATTAATTTATATAGACGAAGGAAGGTTTTGTAGTTCAGAGGTTAAAAATAATGACACCGTTGACATTTCAACGGAAGATGTGAAAAGTCTTAAAATAAATACAGTACACTCAAAACAATAGTGAATGGGACAAATTGAAGTGCCTGACTTATCTATTTTCTTCCGTGTTTTATTCAAATGAATGGATGTTTTTATGGCAAACATGGATGGAATTTCGGTAAAACACGAGATAAAATACAAACCCGGACTGTTTAGCATTCCATGTTTGCTACTGAAAGTCTTTTAAATTAAGAAGATAAAGCCGTACATAACCGACCCTAGAGTTCTCCAGGGTCTATTGGCTGAAGATTGCTCCACAAGTATGTAACGATACACTTGTCCCAGGGTACCCAATTGCTTTGGCAGTATCATTTCCTATGCAAGATCAAAGAGCTCTAAACTACGGGTTTTTGCAAAGCATCACCCTTGCCGACCTTGAACTCCCCCTTACCTGCAGAAAACGTAAGACCAAAGAAACGTTTGTTGAAAGTACCATTCATCACAACGTGAATAGTACCAATACAAAACCACCAAAATTATGGGATAACAAAACAGCCTCGAGCTCGCACATAATTGTGCTTAGAATACATATTTCATCATGGCATCGCGTGATTTCGTTACAACGTAAATAACGGCGAATATTGAAGCGTTATAATGAATGATTTTCATTTAATGGCAAATAACATTACGGGTGAACTTTGCCACACGTCAGGTCTTTGACATAGAGAGGGTACTCCGTGAATTATATGCATGTTAATTAGTAAGTTGCTAATGTGATATCATGGCATCATACGGTTTGATTTCGCATTAGAGACATTGATGATGTTAAAGTTATCCTTCTGTTTCTACAAAACGGCACGATGCAGCTTAAATACAAACTAAAGTATTCAAAAACAGCGTTTTTTAATTTAAATTTGATGTGTTTTTGTAAAGTAACAAATAGCCGAGCTTCCGTCCCGCCGTTACCAAAATAGTTTTGTAACACGTCTTTGATCTATCTTTTATTTAGAATTTTTAAATACAGATATACATGTATGATAGATAAGTTGTAGCTGATGCAGTTTACTGGACAAAATCTGTGACTGACCTAGTAGTATCGCTGCGATTTCTTAGGGCACCATTGCCAATTTTTGCAATGACAATGTATGGTAAATGAAGTTCTCCGTTTCAAGTTAGTATCATGCCCTCTTTTGTTGCAAAATCAAAACTCTCTCATTACACCTTGATGACCATTTCTGGTTTCTGTTGTTAGAGTCCGGTCGATTCTTATGGCGCGAGAATTGCTGGATGATAACTCGGAAAGAGTTCGTCAGACATCCCGTTTCCCTGCATATGATAACGTCACAGCTTACACCAACAGTTAGTCAGATACCACGAAATAGAGCTATGTGAGAGGTCAGAAATCGATAGTCTGCGCCCCCAATCTGCGCTAGCGCATTTCAATCTGCGCTATTGATCTGCGCTCCCATTCTGCGCTCTCCAACTCTCAGGGTACAGATCATGTAGTGATTAGAATTCAAAGAATATCCAAGGTAAAAGGGACAACATATTACATTATTGTTTTGAAAACTTGTATTTTTGTCCATTACTTTTTCCCGAACGACTTTGCTCAACTGTCTATAGTTAACTTTGTGGTAGATGGTTTGTTGCGTTATATGTGTCCGCACAATAGGTCAACCTAATGTCCCCAAATAAAAATACATGGGTGAATGCAAGTGTTTTCACTGGCTGACTAATTTTTCTCACTAAGATCTGCTTTACCTCAGTCAGAAAAGATCGGACTGAACAGTTTCTGAGTTTGCCGAATCGGCACAACATCTTGCTGAGACACGCGAAGACCGAATTTGACTGTCGTGTCTGTTTTCAAAAATATCTTCGCACAGACGTACGCATGAACTGTGTTCAGAAAGGTAGAACACTGCGGGACTAAACTGTGGTCACTGAAAAGCTAGAATTGTCATTGTTGAACAAAAAAACAAAATTAAATGTCATCGTTGACGTGTCATTATGTTGAAAATCCAGTTCCAAAAATGACTGTAATAAGTCACCAAAGTATCGGGAAAGTCAACTGCACAACCTAACCGATCGGGTATTTCCTCATGAAGGAGCGACTTTGCACAATTTTTAAATATTGGTTATTTACTGTCCAGTATCGAAGTTTGACGTCCCATATATTTCTGTTATAGATAGATATATATTTCTGTTATAGATAACAGACTTGGAATATATGTCAGTCTGATTTCATTTACAATACTAGACAATACTAAAGACTTGTCAAATCACGGGGATTTCCCCTCTTCTCATATCTGACTCAACAATCCTAATTTCCTGAAAATATCCGATATCACATAAAAGTGCAATGTCGCAGTATCCTAGTGTCTACTGTCTATACCGATGAGCATGACGTCGTCGTCGTGTAAGATATGATTCTAGGTTTCGGTGGATTAAAGCATATACCGTACTGCTGCATATGCGGCTTTGTTTGACCAGGAAACATGACGAGATACGACAGTTCTAAATTACCATGAGGGATACCTCTTCTGTTTTTAGCTCCATGGTATTACGAATCATCGTCTTTCCACAGTTTGTGGAGGGACAGTGTCAAAAGTTATGTCAGAGGGACCGTGATACAAAGTGTAAAAATTCTAAGAAAATCATGTCGATGCGATGTGCAATGATGACCAGATGCTTTTACAGACCCAGCAAGCTAAAGAGCTAAATTCGGGACTATCTCTATCAGTTTTAGCTACTGATCTTCTGAGCAACAAGCGTTCGTAGCCAAATAAAGAACGAAATAAGGTGGCGAAACGTCGCACGATATTGCGACAGGTGACGTACAATTGATGGAGCTAGACTTAAATGAACCACGTCTAATTGTACAAAGCTCTGCGTTCACTTACTTGATAAAACGAACTCTTCATATTCAATCCACCGTGACAGGTACCGCCGTGTTCTTTATTTGAAGCCGGTGCCACTGGCAGGTCTTTAGCAACATCAAGGACCTTTTAAGCCGCATACTTAAAATTTAAGCTGGATCGCACCTCGAAATTGAAACACTTAAACTTTTGCTAAAAACTTTCCTCAAGGAAACTTCAAACCATTCCCTGTATAATAAAAATCAGGGATCACCATGCAAGATTTGGTAATCTTGAAACAAATACCTAATATTCATCGACACCCGAAACGAAAAATGGCCGCCATTTCAGTGTTAACCCTATTGGAAAAATTAGAATTTTCGATTTTCACAAAACTAAGCTTGTGTAAACTCCAAGTGAATCAATGAGCTTCAAAATGAGCCTCCCCCACCCAAAGTGTTTTTTTTTAATTGCGTCTTAAAAGTTTGGGAATCCGAACACCTGTACCCAAAGCGCATAAGATGGACAGTCCTTGGTCTTTGAAAATTGTAACAAGCTACAAATTTGAAGGTCATTACATTTTCTCTGGACGCTTTATTCAGAACATAAGCCCATGCACTCTAATTCACCACTGTGTACCTTGTCCGAGAAAAAAAGGCAAGCGAAAATAACAAGTGTGTTAGAGGGTCCAACAACGTCAAGGTAACCAAATTCTCGACATTACATGTGACCAAGTCACAATTCTCATTGATTACAGAGTTATCCAAAGTGACTGGGTCCAAAGGTCATAATTATCTCCCAACCATGTGACAAATAGTTACATTGCGTCACGGACTATTAACAAATGTGTCATTCAAGATGCATCGGTGCAGGGCTCTGCGGTTACCAAGCTCGCCTTTGAGTTGCTCGGGTTTTTGACGTCACGCTGCTGGCGGCTGACGATGAGTTAATTGAATTTTCATTTCGTCTATTACGTCCCACGAAGAGCACGTTACTGCGCTGACGGAGAGTGTGGACTCTGAAAAATGGCCTGTCACTGACCAGATGATAAACAATCAAACACAACACTTTGTCATACAGCTCATTTGCCCAAGAACATAACTTAATTCATTCTTTTTCAGTATTAAGATATCTGCACGCATAAAGACAAGATGGATGGCTAGAATGTACGCTTGTTTGGCGTCACAGCTAGTAGCCCATACGGCCGGTAAGCGTGATCATAAATTATCCCTTTTCACAGACCTGTCGCTTGTTAAATTTAAATTTACGTTCACACTGATGTACTTAAATACTACACCAACAAAAAAGACATGTCTTTTTCTCTCACCTAAATTTTCACACTTCTAAATGATAGAACGAAACAATTTCGCACATGGATGGAATGTTTAGCCAAGCGAAATATTCAATAATCTTATGGCGTTTGATTCATCAGAAATTATGCAAATATAAAGACGATATAAAATGACCGTTTTATCGGTAAAAACTCCTTATTCAATACTGAAGGGGAAAAAGCTGGTACCCTGTGATTTTTCAATACATTTGAGCATGCAATGACCCATTCAGTGAATCGTTTTTCCGTGAACGTTCCACGCGTGGTTCATTAAGGGCGCTTTCAGTAATTACAGGGGGGTTGGCCGGGGGAATTTCGCGAACACCTGTACCGTAAAATGTGACCCTCCCCTATCCTCCTGTCTAAAATGTGACCCTCCCCCTTGTCCGACTTTCTAAAACTTGACCCTCCCCCCAATCACTGCGGTATTCTCCCCGGGAATAACTAAAACAGTATCAGCTAATTTACATAACAATTGGTTCAATTGTTATGTTAGGGACAAATTACAGAGGGGAGGGCTGTTGTTTTTTGAGGGACGGTCGCAATTTATCACGCAAGAATTTTTCAAGAGATATGGTATTTCATACAGTTTAGGGAGGGTCACCATATTTTGTGCAACTATAAGAAGGCAAGATGTAGCTGATTTAGTGCTTCATCCAAAAATATCAAATCATAATACATGGAGTCTATCAGGCAAATTATTGACAATTTACCCCCACAAAACATGCTATATCTGTATTTTATATATGTTTGATAATGTATTTAAATGTACTTTGCTTGAATAGGGAAGTAAAATGAACATTTGTATACAAGAAATTGATTTCTGAATTTCATTTAAAAAGTTGGTTCACTATCCATGGTGTCTATGATGAAATTATGAATAGTTTTTTCCAATACAAAAATAGATAAATCTTTGCATTTGTGTACTCTTGATTATTGATATTAATTTTCTTGATTAGATTAGAGTGGTTTCAAGTCTATGGTTGTGCAAGAAATATGATTTTGGAATTTCACCAAAATGTCCAAACACTATGCATTGGGGTCTATGATGAAACTATGAATAATTTTTTTTTCAGTACAAAATTAGATAAATCTGTGCATGTATGTATGCTTGATTATTCACATTATTGTTCTTGATTAGATTAGAGTCCTTACAAGTCCATGGTTGTGCAAGAAATATGATTTTGGAATTTCACCAAAATGTCGATTCACTATGCATTGGGGTCTATGATGAAACTATGAATAATTTTTTTTCAGTACAAAATTAGATAAATCTGTGCATGTATGTATGCTTGATTATTTAGATTATTGTTCTTGATTAGACTAGAGTGGTTACAAGTCCATCGTTGTGTAAGTTTGGAATTTCACCAAAATGTCAATTCACTATGCATGGCGGTCTATAAGTGTGTCTGTATTTTGTTGGTGATTTCCTATTCAGGAAATATCACACGGACAATCAAAGTTTTTGCCATAATATCAGCTTCTGTCAAAAGTGACCCTCCCCAAGATAGGTTTATAAAAAATGACCCTCCCCCTTGAACTGTTTTCTAAAAAGTGACCCTCCCCCCCAATTCCCCGGCCCACCCCACTGTAATTACTGAAGGGTCCCTAAGCCTTAATATGTAGTAAAAGGCTTAATAACATGTATTTGTCCGTAACTAATCACAATTTGAGCGTCACCAATATTTGTTACGTATCAGTGGTGTTGTTTGTATTTGCAATTTGACGTTTTGGGCGCTCTAAGATTGCACTGTCAATAGAACAAGATAAGAAAGTGCTTTGAAACACCAGAAAGACAATCATACGAAAGAAATAAATTACAGCTAATGTACCCATGAGACGCAGTCTGTGCGCTACCTCCATGGTGTCGGAGAGATAGCATTTGTTATCAGAATACACTACGGTGAAAGGGGGTTACAGCAAACACGCACTCGCACTCACTGATTTTCTTAAATTGGAAGAGATGACAGGATTGTCAGAGGAAAGGCCCTTCGAACGATAAGCAGAGTGGCTGACATCTTCTTTCATTACTGAAACCATGACAACGCACAACACGCAGAAATCACATCGCCCTGACGTAGAATAGAGTCGGTGCAGTATTCACATCGAAGGTCTCCGGGCCCTCGTTGCTATCGCTCAGATTCGGACACAAAGAGAGTGTTTGCCAGCGATGAGAAGGTAGCACAAACGACCCGAGATGCGGATTCGATTAATGTATTAAGGCAGTCGACCTGCAGGGCTTGTAAGAGACGTCGTTATTGTGCGCAATTACCCCTCGCTATGCAGGAAAGTGCGGCTCTTCCGTGGTGTTACATTCAACGGGTTATTAAGCGCATTAGCGGTAACAAGAACGAAAACAGAGTCGTTATTGGGGCATTCACGGCAGCTTCCTACCATTCAATAAAGCATACATCAGGGGACTTTCTGACGCTGAGAACGATTAAATAGCTACAAAGCTACTCGATTTATTTCAGTTTGTGCCGATTCTCAGGGCACAAAAGAAACAGAAGCAGGTAGCATTGAAAGTGTGTAATGCCCTTAATTATCGTGGACGAATTAAGTTCGTGTAGAAAAAAGGCCCTGTGCGTTCTTTGTGCAATGGTTTCCTTGCTGCTTGGTTGCTTATAGCCTGATATATATTGTTTACATGAATTACATCACACTGCAGTGTATTTTCCCACAAGACCGTTAATTATGTCATCACGGAAGTAAGCTCTACATTTTTGTTGAGTTAGAATGAATTGAGAGAGTGAAGAAGCAGATGTAGCGATACTGAGACGTGCACGAACAAGCATTTTAAGGTAGCAAAATAAAGAGACAGGGAAGGCTAGTCAGTCGGATGGAGAGACAGAGTTAGATAGACAGACAGAGAGACAGACAGAGAGACAGACAGACAAAGATAGACAGACAAGTAGAATGACATCCACGATCAGGCTTACAAGGATATACAGAGATACTTCTTAAGGTAGTACGTGCCTCGCAACAAAAGTTTAATCTTTTTGCTCCTTCAAGAGCAAGAATAAAAATTCAGAGGTCAATGTTCAAAGCTTAGTATTTGAAAAACAAATCACTTGAACTCATCGATATTTTAAGTTTAAAACGGCTAGAATACCCTGTTGTAAATTCTATGGAGAAAAATTAAAGTTTCGACTTTTTCAAAAAAACTACGGTGAAAACTGTATTTACTTCGCGGGACACAAAATAAGTCCATATGAGAGGCAGACAAGAAATGTACTTCAAAAATTTGAGTGTCCGGACAGCTGTCCCGAAGAACGTATTCAAACTGTTACAGTACATGGCCTGTGTGCAACACAGTTACTTGCGCACAAGGCTGACAGAATGACTTGCAGTTCGGATACGGTTGAAGGAATGAGCGATTGGAAAGTTTTGTTGCTATTTGGCTGGGACGAGTGAATATTAGCGGACACAAACAAACACGATTGGAACTAATTCGGGATAATTGGATGGTGAAGTAATTTCAGTTTAATCTGCAAATGTGAGCTCATCTGCTTTTCTTTTTAAGTTATACACTTATTTTTATGAATACTTTGTAATATGGTAACAATAACCTATAGGGCACCTAACCCTTTTGAGAAATTTGAAAAATATGAAGATCCAATTATCCCAAATTAGTTCCAATAGTATTAAATGTGGAGTTATATGTTAAATGTACCATGGACTGAGGCATTGTACTGAAATAAAATGAACTGAACTGAACTGAACTAAATGTAGAGTTAAAACAGTTTTCCTGGGGGCCTCGTGATATACTCTGAATTCTCTAATGAAACTCAGCTCTAACAACTCCCTAGGTCGCTAGTGATTTGTTTGGAAACTCTATCTGTGCCCATCAATCTTCACTTTTGCGGTTTGATTTAAGTGGCAGATCTTACTTACGTATGAGACTGGCCAGACTCGACGAACTCGCTGAACGAACGAAGCCAGGAAACAACCAACAAAAGACATGGGCATCGCGTCCAAGCCTAACCGGTGCCTCATCAAACATTCATCACGTTAACCAGCATGCATCGATACCGCTAAAAAAACGCGTAAGTTTTATCAACATTTCTACGGTTCGGAATAACAAAAGGAAAACCCTTCGTCCCGAAAGAACTTCCCTTTCAACACACGTTTCCCGATGTTGTAAACAATCATTATCGGTAATGGAAACGGTGCATCTCCATAAACGACGGAGATAAACTTGATTGACCTAGGCAGCTAATCGAAATCTTCACATTAGGAAATCGTATAACTTGAATATCAACAGCAGAACACGACGTTTTCCGCCATAAAGGTCATCTTATAAACAATTGTATAGTGTAATGAGCCGTGCTATGTCTTGGTTTAAAACCATCAGCTTGGAAATTGGACTCATTCAAGCGTTATCGTTTGAAAATTTGATATTTTCATTTAAGGCAGAATGCAACTGGCCAGGAGGACAGACATTTCGACTCCCGAATTTTTAAAATACTTTCCTGGTCTACTACTTGTGGGGCTCATTTTTAAGTTCATTGAGGAAAGTTTGGCATTGGAGGAACAAATTACCTAACAATTACCGATATTTGAAATTCAAAATGGCCGCCATCTCTGTGTTAACTCTATGAGAAAAAAATAAAATTTCCGATTTCCAAAAACTAAAACGATGATTTTTTTCTTACTCCAAGAGCTTTAAAATGAGCCGCCACAAGGGGTAGACCAGAAAAGCATCGGGGAAAAAATGAAAGCCTGAATATTTATCCTCGAGGCGACTACCATCTTTAAGAGACTTTTATGATGGTTTTAGTGATTGATTCCGATGCACTATGGCATTCATTTTACCGCAGTTTATCTGCCTATGCCTATGAACCATTACAAGGAGCATCCTTTCGATGAATAATTATTAGGTTTTCATCGCGTCTTTATAGTCGCTAGCTCCAGTGCAGTCTCTGTGTCTTGTAATCGAAGACAGTGGTAAATTCGATAGATCTGACTGATCATGAACAATGTTTCTCGTCATTTTCCTTTTTGCCTTTCATCCTAATCTTGAAGTGTTGTGCTCAATGTACCTGTCTCTCTGTCACTTTCTTGAAAGTTTGCCCGTACTTGGATTTTCTTGTCTTTTTCGTCCTCGTGTAAATCTGCCGACGCGACCCCTCTGTCTCACAATTTCATCTCCCAATATATCTATCCTACTTTCAGTATATCCTGCATCGTTTTCTTTCTATCCGAATGTCTTTCTGAGTGATTATCCCTCAATCTATCCATCCATCCATCCATGCATTCATCCATCTATATCTATGCCTGTCTGTCTGTCTGTCTGACTGCCTATAACTGTCAATCTTCTATCGGTCCGTCCATTCGTCCATCCGTTCATCAATTCAAGACATCCATCCATTTAATATCCACCTATCCATCTATCCATCTATCTATCCATCCCTAAATTCATCCATCCATCCATCCATCCCTTCCATCTATCTATCTATTTATCTATCTATCTATCTATCTATCTATCTATCTATCTATCTATCTATCTATCTATCTATCTATCTATCTATCTATCTTTCTATCTGTCTGTCTGTCTGCAGGTCCTTGTATATGTCTACAAAGCACTTCCTACTTGTATATTTTGTTGGTGTGTCTAGCCATTATTTATCTGTACATCACACGCGTCCCTATTATCGTGTCTTGATTAGCTCCGTCGATGCGAGATGTACACGTCAGTCGGCTCTCATCAAGTTATATCACGCTCAATGAACTTTACCGCTCTGTTCATTTGTGTCGTGGCGTCTGGCGTTTACGGAACAGTTTGGTAAACGAACAAAAACGCATCCTGCTGTACTAATCTTAAAGCCTGGCATTTGATTCCCAGGCCCGAAAGTCGATCATTTTTCACGTTTTTGAGCAATTCCATCAGAACATTGAGCGATAAAAACAATTTGAAGCCATACGCCTACAATAATATGCTGAAACGTATCAAAGAGGATATACGTTACGCATGTTAGCTCGGGCATTGCGATCGTGAAATAGTGCATGTATTTTTGCAAGTATCTCGTCACCATGGTGACATACTGTTCATTACATTTGGATAGTCGGGGTAGCCAGACTCTGATCTTCGCTTGAACGATTTAAAGCAGAAACAGCGACATATATGGGTGGTATAGGTATGTTACTACAACGAGTAGAAGAAGTGGCAATTTTTGACAAATCTCTCGCTTTGCAAGACGTGTAGGCTTTTCGTGGAAGATAGGGCATTGCCCGGATGACGTTGCCATGCAACGATGATCAGCATCAACAGAGATACATGGATGCGAAAACCAATTTCATTCGTTGGGTAAACGTGATGGAGAGGTGAAAATGTCTTTGAAATAATTAGATCATAAACTAAGTACTTTGAAATAGGTGTTACTTTATCAAGTTAATGTAGTTGAAGAATAAATCCATCGAATTGACAGCCAACGTTCTTTGGATCGGTAATTGAGCTCTGATCACTTTGGTAGTCAGCTATGATTTAAGATACCTAGTACCTCCCAAAGCCTTACGAGGGTCTTTAAGCCATACTAATCGTACAAATGTGAACTTGTACGATCATTTGGTTAAACATCATTTAAAGATAACATATAATATTAGAGGATAGCATGATGTCAGACCGATCCTATTTGAAGATTTGAGTTGTTTGGTACAATGTGAATACTGTCAGACTGACTAGCATGCTACCAGAGCAGTGCATTAATATTTGCAATTCCTGGAGGATTCGCGAACATTCGCATGGGATGGAGTAATCTTCGCTACCCGATAGCTTTCACCCATTCTTTCTAAATCTACACAGATATTATTTAGGATGTTCTCCTTCACCGAGATTATATTGTACAGACGTCCAGCTGTCTGCTGTCTTTATCACTTTACCAAACTCAACGTCTTACCGTCAAAGCTTTGCATAAGGGAGCAGAAATCCTCGATGTGTAAAGAACTAAACAATGGCGGATTGATTTGCTATAGGTGAAATAAAAGCATTGTGAATCTTCTATAAGTTAAAGAGGAGGCCACGTCGAATTTGCGAAATCATATACTTGTCACAGAGCTGTAAGCTTAATACATCCGGGGCAATGACACTTTGGGTCTGAATATTTTGCAAATTTTTCCTGGTCGATAATTTCTTTGATTCATTTTAAAATTCGTAAAGAAACGTACTCCACCGTCTTGTTTTTTTCATGAAAGTCCAAAATAGACATTTTTTCCGCAAAATAGTTAACACAGCGAATTGACGTGTAGTAGGTTGTTTCGCAGACCAAAATATTTCCGCAATGATCGCTGCTCTTTATGATATCTTTAATACGAAGTAATATAAAGTTTCTTTGAGCAATGTACAAGCAAATGTTTAATACCCTCGTTTCTAAGTGTACATCACCTTTATGAGCTACAGTACTGCTGTTTCAGGCTACAATAACACCCAGCTTTCACAGAACTCTCTTTCATATCAAGGTAACAATTTTCATCCGTTCAGTATAACCATGCGGATTTTCATAAGTTCTGCTATGTTGACTGAAATTATTGTTAGCCAATATGTTTCTAGTATCTGAAATTAAAGTTTATTTAAGCAATATGCGAGCAGAGGTTTACTAGCCTCGTTTCCGAGGCGTGTGTTACCTGATGAAAAATGGCGCTTTTGTTTCAGGTTACAATAACACCAAGACATTACAAAACTCGCTTTCATATTAAGGTAGCGATGTTAACCCATTTAATACAACCACGCGGCCTTTTGTAAGCTCTGCTTTGTCGACTAAACTGATTATTGTTAGCGAATATGATCTATACTGTCTGGAATTAACAATTCTGCGTAATTAGTGACATGACGGCATTTCTGTGACAAGAAAGTTGCGGTTTTAATATTCACCATCATGTGAAATTTTCCGTATCCAAATAGTTACAGCAGAATCCATTTTGGTGGATTCTTACAATACACAGTAGAATCCATGGGCATGTCCATCATTATCCAGCACTCCAGCACCAATATACATAATGGATTCCCTTAGTATCCAGCAAAAACTGCCAAACATTCTGGTAGAATCCAAACTAGAATCCCGCACAATGCTGTATTGGATTCAGCTCCTTTGGCACAATGATTTTAACTTTGGTAGCGATCGGGTATTAGCAGCTATAGAGTACCATTGTTACACCAGAAAGAAAAATTACCAAATATTGAGTCGTCAATTTTCAAAAGAAGTAAACTCCGAATAAATCTCTTATTTATTTTTTGGGACATATACACCATGATGTGATATACACTGACAAAGGCTTTAGCTGCATTCTGTATGCAGAATAATATGACTCAGTTGTTAAATATGAAAAATAATTTTGCCGATATGAGCAAACATAGAAGTCCGGCTGACGGCTTTATTTGACGGACATTGCTCATTTTAAAATTCGCTCCAAGCGAAACATCGCTCTGTGGAATCCATGGTAACCGCACAACATTACAAAATGAGTTTATCAGATCTCAAAACCGCGTTTTAATATCATATGCATGAGGTTTGTTTATACCGAGCGTGAAGATTTGTTGATTTGACGGAGTGAGGATAGCTCACGTGACGATGATATCTGGAATGTTTTTGTAAAAGGCTGGTTGTATGTTCAAATCTTATCAAGATATATAAACTCCACTGAAGGTAATTCGAAACATTGCAGACTGATAAGATAATGATTGGATTCTCGAATTCAGGGATTTTTGAAAACATTTGAGAACCCGCAGACTGGATGCGTTCATCTTTCAATTGCTATGTACATTACATTGTCAATCAAAGAATTATTCTTTGAGGTTTGGCATCTTGAGTGGAGTAAGATGGCGTCGGTGGTGACTGGTCGAGTCACCCGCTGTGTTTGGGGTCACGGCGGACTCACATCACATGCTGGGAATTTATATCATTAATCGGCAACGGTATTAGTGCTCTCTGAGAGGCTATACTGTACATGATAAAATGTAGCAATTTGCTCTCACTGTCATCGTCCCGCGTGACAGAAATGCCAAATTGGCTAGGAATCTGTGGTTTATTTTAGTCCTTTTTTATACAAAAAATTGTCAACATCGAAAGTCTAGAGGACAAACCTAAAAATCGTCATGTTGGTAAATTTTCCTAACGCAGCCAGAAATCGCTTGCTTAGGTCATCTCGTGAACTGATTTCAAAAGCTGCCTTCACAGTCGCAGACTGTTTGCCGATAAGTTATCGCGTGCGTGTTGTCTACCTCTAACGGGCTCGGAGTAATCATTTTTATTGCTGACTAGTGACAATGAACACAACCTCGAAAGCCAGTCATCTGCTCGTTCTCTCGGTCATTCTTAATTCTCTATGCACCAGAAAAAAACCAAACAGTCTGTGACAGATTAATTCTTACAAAGACCCTCTTATTGGGTCAATACACAACGACAGAAGGCCTGAACGGATCTCGGGATGATTGATTAATTGATTGATTGATTATTGATTGATTGATTGACTGACTGACTGACTGATTGATAATTGATTGAATGACAGACCGACAGACTGCTTGATTGATTGATTGATTGAATGACTGACTGATCATTCCAAATACCTTCATACGACAACCAGCGTGTCAAGTATCTGAAACAGTAATGATATTCTTCAGAAACTTTAAAGAGGCACTCCCACTTGGTAACATTTTTAAAAGACATTTTTTAATGCAACGGTCGATATTTGAGGTGGCGACTGCGCGCGGATCGCGAGATATCGTTAAAAACATGTCATTTCCCGAGCGTATTTTTCACATCCCGAAGTTTTACGATCGTTTCTGGTTATAACCCGAAATCCCCCGAAAGTGTGTTGTTGTGCTGATTGACGATATTCTAAGGAGTCACAAAAACGTTTGAATGACGCAATTGATTTACCTCCTACTGCGATGACTTTATATACGGCATTGTCGATGCCTTTACCTCTGGTAATTCTTTTTTAAAACTTCTCCTTAGTTTTTGTCGTTTTCATTACTCTCAATCAGTTGTATTAAATTTTTAAACAATACCACATAGATATCAGTTTTTACATGTAAAATATTAGTTGCCTCTGATGACTACATTTTGTCGTCTGCCACACAGTTACGCGTGGTTCGATACATAGCGGCCGCCGCGTGTGGTATGCGCGCATACCACGCGGCGGCCACTATGCATACTATGTATCAACCGCACCTATCTGTGCTAGTCACCTATGCGAATTCTGGTGGAATCAGCAAACTTTGTTTTTCGTTTTTTTGCCGAGTCAGTAGGATTCGGCTTTCTCCCATGGGACATGACCGCTCACCGACGCGAGTGGTACTGCTGTGGCGTACAGCAGCGTCAGCGTAGACTCGTACTCCATAGCTTAGTTGACAATGGCCCCAGTGCCGAACGTTCTATGTTCGGAAGCTGAATTCAGGTGCATGGGCCACCGGAATTCAAACTTTAACTTTTTTGAGGACATGTTTTTATCGATATCTCGCGATCCGCGCTCAGTCGCCATGTCAAATATCGACCGTTGGCATTAAAAAAATGTGTTTTAAAAATGTTACCAAGTGGGAGTGCCTCTTTAAGACTAAATATGTAGCAATTTTGTGCGACATTCCTATTGTTCCTCATAAATATTAAAAAGAATACGAGATTACTGAAGATGACTTCCCGTTTTGTATTCTGGTTAGAATGTCTCAACTTCTCTCACTGTTGATTTAAAAAGGCATGACGTTTGTGTGTATTTTACAATGCTCGATGTCGATGACGTAAAACATATGGGTCATGTTGTTGGAATCGCTAAAATATTCACCTTGACCTTAGGCATGGCATTGGATGCTCCAAGCACTTAAAAATTGCAGACATGGAAATCATTGCTTTCTGTAAGCTTACAGGGGTCCCCGGAGTTGATTGAACACAATAAAATTTCATACAATTTATAGCGTTATCACTGACTTTCGCGCCTGTCCGAATCAATCTTCGTGATCGATAGTCAATTATTGATAATTTTAACGGATCCATGGTTGCGATAAATTTTGCCGTGTGGTTCCTGGTACATTGGAACTATTTACGGCCTGGGTTAAACTAAACATCACAACTATATTGCCTGCCTATCAGTGTTCTAAGTCTGTGCGAACGATATCTCAAGGAATGAAATGAATGTAAGGCAGAATGCGCCTCGGGGACAGATATTTGGACTGTCAATTCTTTTACAATACTTTTCTGGGCTACCACTTGTGAAGGCTCATTTTGAAAATTTGGGAATAAAGTAACTTGTCAGAGTCTTGGTTTTGTGAAAACAGAACATTTATTTCCCCCTATAGAATCAACACATTGATGGCGGCCATTCTGAATTGGAAATATCTTAAAATGTCGGATAACCTGTTTCTCTGGTGTCAACATTGGTACGGTGACCCTAATTTTGACTCTTGTTTCCGGTAAGAGAATGATTGAAAGTTTCCTTACGTAAAGTTTAAGAACAAGTTTAAGTCTTTCATTTTTTGAGGCGCGTACTACCATAAAGAGGTGCTTTGGAAGAGCTGATCAGTTTTCGTTCTAAGTGGCTTGAGTAATTTGTGTATGAAAATGATGATAGACGATTGCGTGAATATTTTACAATGTTATTATATTGCTTTTTACGTATGTTTGTGAGTTTGCCGTGTTGCACTTTTGCGTCGAGAGATACATAGATGTCTTTTAACGTAGAACGCGCCTCGTGGACAGAGAGTCGGACTCTAAAATTTCTACAATTCTTTTCTGATCTACCACTTGTAGGGGTTCATTTTAAAGATCTTGGAGAAAGAAAAACTTTTACCGGCTTAGTTTTTCGAAAATCCAAAATTCTATTTTTCTCCCATAGAGTTAACACAGGAATGGCGGCCATTTTGAATTCAAATATCGCAAAATGTTGGGTAATTTGTTTCGCTAGATCCAAAGTTTGCAACGATTTTTTTGGTGATTTAGTAAGAGAATGGTTGAAAGTTTCATTCAGGAAAGTTTGAGAAAAAGTCGAAGTCTTTCACTTTCGAGACGCTGATACTACCAGGCGCCAAATGTAAAATAATTATTTTACACATTAAAAGAACATATTCATACGAAAAGGGTGTATTTGCATGCATTTATCAATAAAAAACTACTATAGCATAAGTATAAATAAATCAATACAGACATAAGTAAATACATATATGAGTGAAAAAACATACATATATGTGAACCAATTCACACAAGACATATGAAGACAGACACATACATATATACATACGTGCATACGTACGTGCATACATACATACGTACGTGCATACATACATACATACATACATACATACATACATACATACATACATGCACTCAAGCACGCACATACATATATAAATACATACATACATACATACATACATACATACATACATACATACATACATACATACATACATACATACATACATACATACATACATACACAAGCCCATATGCACTCATTCACGCACGCACACAAATACATACATACATACATACATACATAAGCCCATATGCACTCATGCACGCACGCACGCACGCACACCACACACACACCCACACACTCATATACATACATACATACATACATACATACATACATACATACATACATAATACATACATACATACATACATACATACATATACACACATACAGGATCGAAAAGTTTACATGAGGGGAACGAAGTACGCATGCGTATATCCACTCGCACACACACACACTGCTACTCGGAAAAGTTTACATGAGGGGGAACGAAATACGCATGCGTATATCTACTCGCACACACACACACACTCACACACTGCTCTGAAAAGTTTACATGTGGGGGAACGAAATACGCATGCGTATATCTACTCGCACACACACACACTGATCTGTAGACTGTCGACAGTCTCTCGTGCCTTCTTTGACTGGATTCACTTTATTAAAGTACGGTAGCAATCCAACGTAGGTGATCGAGCAGTTGGTCACTTAGAACTCCGGGTACCGATGTAAAATCAAGATGACACTATATACACTTGGCTCACTTCTGTAGGCAAATAGCTATCAAAATTGAGTAACTTGAAGTAATAAATTTCAGCTGATTGTCGCTTAAGCGGCAAGGTGATTGCCAAATCGAAGCAACATAGTTTGGCAATGTATGTAGGCTGTCGAATGCAGTGAACGCGATGGCCTTTGGCAGCAAGTAAGGGAACCGTCAGTATTTACGACCTGGGGGTCATTCAAAAATTGAAAGTTATAAGGGGGTGCTCAAAATGTTTTTTCTTTGTCTTACTCTGTCCTCAATGACATAATGATTAGTTGATTATATATATTTTACTCTGATACATATTAAATAAAAAGAAAATAAATACTCTAACAGTACAAATAAATATCAACTAGATGAAGCAAGGCAAAAAACTACAAGTAGGTGCTACTACTAGCAATACTTATTATGAAAGAGAAGATAGTGACGATGAGAATGATATCGTTGTTCATGTACGCAATGGCACCAGCGACATTAAAGATGAGGATAAACAATGGTGATGATGATGTCACACAGTAGTTTTCTGCAGTCGTTACCAGGGTTGGAAGGAGAGGCTGGGTCATGGAGAAATGTTCTCAACAGATATCACTATAAGTACACTGGCTCTAGGACAAAACTGAACTGTTGTGAATTCATCCTTTATATTATCATAGAAATGTATATTTTATTTGACTTGAGTTCAACAACCATTTGGACATTTAACCATACCATAATGACATGCTACCCATGCAAATTTAACAATACTATATGGTCGGAGACTGCTTATTAGGTGAGCTTTTATATCTACATATTATTACATGGGCCTAGGTAAGCCAAACTTTCTGTTAGAGAGAGGGTAACTCAAAGTCATCATGGTTGGCTGGGGTGCGACTCAAAATTTCAGAGTTTCTAATGTAATTCCTACGACCCCAGATCGTAAAGAATGACGGCTCCCTAAACAGCTGTGAACGCCTGAGTCAGAACGATCGGGACCAGTATACGCACTGCTGCATGCTGTATCTCAGCGAAAATTTAGAAAAAAACAATGGAGCTACTGCTAAGAAATTTACAGACTCTTGGCTCTTGATGCATCAGTTACTGAGCTTTTATACTGGTAAAAGGCATTCTGAATACAGCGGTAAATTTCCTCCCAAACGACAAAGGATAACACGCGGGCATTCTGCAATGGACGCTGTCAATTTTACCTTGCTGCAGGCCCCACACCAATCTCGGCCCTGCCCCGCTGCACTTGTGCAGTCCACTACCTCCATGTAGTACAGCCTTACAGGTCTAGTAGCTGGCGAAACACACAAAAAACAACGTCGCAGTGTAAATTCCGTAGGTCAGAACCGTTGATCATAAATTTTCAGAACCAGTGATGTTTAAAGTTTTGTATTGATCACTTCATTTAGGTTTATGTGAATGACTTTCTCATCGAGCTGCGTCTATAATTGTCCCGGGCATTGTCCATGCAAATTTGGGCCTGCCTTGCTCCCTCCGATCGTCTGTAGACTACAGCCTGAGCAAATTGTACAGTTGTGAAAGTCAGATATGTATCATGAATTTTATACAAAAATATAAACAACAGAATCAAACCAAGAGGTTAGTTTGCTGTCGGGCCGGGTGCGCAGGGGACGACTTTGCAGTGAGGCCGGGCTCTCTCTTGTGTTTGAACTTCCATCGCATCGCAGCTAGCCGATACTTGTTGTACTACTGTAGTCCTTGTAAGGATTATATACCCGTTACGTTCGATATTATTTTGAAATACTTTTAAATTTAATAAGTAAGACTTTTGTACTGCATTCAAGATATGATTTTCCTTTCTGAGCGTTTTCAATCACGCCGTACGGCAACGATATGCGAAGTTGATAGGCTGTGTTGCCTGCAGCGTAGCCTGGCCGTACACAAAACTTCGTTTGAGTAGACGGAGCAGAATCAGTCCCGTCACAGTGGATAGAGGGACTGTGGTCCCGTCATTTATTTTCAACGAAATTTCATTATACTACATAATGGAAGAAACGACTAGTTCAATGATTACAATGGTGAAGTGCTGAATTTTTATTCATATATGTTTTTCTCTCTCAATTCATTCAGCAAACTTGATCTCCGTACCATCGGTCACAACGTGCAGTGCCTTGCATGAAGCTTACAATCGACTGCCTCCGTCGTTAGTTGAGAGTTTAGAGAGCAGAGAGTTTAACAGTAAAGCTGTTGCTTTAGTTCCAGTAAGCTGCTGTTGCTGTAGTTCCTGTTGAATGCTGTATTTAACCATTAAAGAATATAAGCCGAATGGCAGAGAGCTGTAATACACGACTCCCAGTGTTTTATTGGCCTGGGTTGGGCCGTTAACCCCCGCAGAACTTCGCCGGCAGGTACCATTAAGTCAGAAACCCTTACGGGGCCTCTAAGCAGTGTAGTATTACTCAGGCCGGCTACCACTTTACCACTGTGTAAAGCCCTGTACGAACCCGACTCACGACACAAAGGCCAGAAAGAGAAAAAGTGTCGCACATCTTTGTCATCGTCACTAGCCTTCGACGCCGCGAGGTACGTAGAGTCCGGGTTAGGAGTGGGCTCCCCGGTGTGGCCCGATGTAGTGTGTGGCCTGTAGATCGTTGCGTCAGTGTGTGTATCTCAGAGAGAGTAGCAGTGTGTGTGTGTTGTGTGTGTTGTTGTTGTGTGTGTGCGAGTGGATATACGCATGCGTACTTCGTTCCCCCTCATGTAAACTTTTCCGAGTAGCAGTGTGTGTGTGTGCGAGTGGATATACGCATGCGTATTTCGTTCCCCCTCATGTAAACTTTTCGATGCTGTATGTATGTATGTATGTATGTATGTATGTATGTATGTATGTATGTATGTATGTATGTATGTATGTATGTATGTATGTATGTATGTATGTATGTATGTATGTATGTATGTATGTATATGAGTGTGTGGGTGTGTGTGTATGTGCATGCGTGCGTGCATGAGTGCATATGGGCTTGTGTATGTATGTATGTATGTATGTATGTATGTATGTATGTATGTATGTATGTGCGTGCGTGCGTGAGTGCATGTATGTGTGTATGTATGTATGTGTGTTTGTATGTATGTATGTATGTATGCACGTACGTATGTATGTATGCACGTACGTATGCACGTATGTATGTGCGTGCGTGAGTGCATGAGTGCATATGGGCTTGTGTATGTATGTATGTATGTATGTATGTATGTATGTATGTATGTATGTATGTATGTATGTATGTATGTATGTATGTATGTATGTATGTATGTATGTATGTATGTATGTATGTATGCACGTACGTATGTAAGTATGTATGCACGTACGTATGCACGTATGTATGTATGTGTCTGTCTTCATGTCTTGTGTGAATTGGTTCACATATGTGTATGTTTTTTCACTCATATATGTATTTACTTATGTCTGTATTGATTTATTTATACTTATGCTATAGTAGTTTTTTTATTGATAAATGCATGCAAATACTACCAGGCGCCAAATGTAAAATAATTATTTTACACATTAGAAGAACATATTCATACGAAAAGGGTGTATTTGCATGCATTTATCAATAAAAATAAACTACTATAGCATAAGTATAAATAAATCAATACAGACATAAGTAAATACATATATGAGTGAAAAAACATACATATATGTGAACCAATTCACACAAGACATGAAGACAGACACATACATACATACGTGCATACGTACGTGCATACATACATACATACATACATACATACATACATACATACATACATACATACATACATACATACATACATACATACATACATACATACATACATACATACATACATACATGCACTCACGCACGCACATACATACGTGCATACGTACGTGCATACATACATACATACATGCATACATGCATACATGCATACATGCATGCATACATACATACATGCATACATGCATACATACATACATACATACATGCATACATACATACATACATACATGCATGCATGCACTCACGCACGCACGCACATACATACATACATACATACATACATACATACATACATACATACATACACACATATACACACATACAGGATCGAAAAGTTTACATGAGGGGAACGAAGTACGCATGCGTATATCCAGTCGCACACACACACACACTCACACACACACACACACTGCTACTCGGAAAAGTTTACATGAGGGGGAACGAAATACGCATGCGTATATCTACTCGCACACACACACTGCTCTGAAAAGTTTACATGAGGGGGAACGAAGTACGCATGCGTATATCCACTCGCACACACACACTTACACACACACACACACACACACAACAAACACAACACACACATTGCTACTCTCTCTGAGATACACACACTGACGCGACGATCTGCAGGCCCGGAAGTGCCACACCGGGGAGCTCACTCCTAACTCGGACTCTACGTACCTCGCGGCGTCGAAGGCTAGTGACGATGACAAAGATGTGCGACACTTTTTCTCTTTCTTGCCTTTGTGTCGTGAGTCGGGTTCGTACAGGGCTTTACACAGTGGTAAAGTGGTAGCCGGCCTGAGTAATACTACACTGCTTAGAGGCCCCGTAAGGGTTTCTGACTTAATGGTACCTGCCATGCCGGCGAAGTTCTGCTGGGGTTAACGGCCCAGCCCAGGCCAATAAAACACTGGGAGTCGTGTATTACAGCTCTCTGCCATTCGGCTTATATTCTTTAATGGTTAAATACAGCATTCAACAGGAACAACAGCAACAGCTTACTGGAACTAAAGCAATAGCTTTACTGCTAAACTCTCTGCTCTCTGAACTCTCTGCTTAGGGGAGAACCATTTGATTTCTGGGGGGGGTATGGAGGATTTTGAGAAAAAAAAATTTGTCACCAGGTGAGAGAGAAGAAAAAAAAAATTGATCCTGTCATGGCCTGAGAAAAAAAAAATTGTCATAACAGACAGAAGAGAAAAAAAAATTGTCACAATGCACCAGAAATAAGCAAAATTTGGAAACCTTATTCTCATGTATTCTTTGCCGGCGCGCCGCCATAGGCGGCGCAAATGTTTTACCACAAGCAATTCTTATGTTTCTTTTCCCAGCACTTATGATATAAGCATGCACTACATGGGTCTACTTTACACCTCAGTACACTCAATGTTTTCCTTCCATTTTCTGACCCAAGAAATAATATTTCCGGATTTCTGTTGCCATATCTCAATAGCATAGGCACTATCTAAAGGGGACTATTTGACTTCTGTAAATTGTGAAAATTTAAAACACAAGACAGGAGTCAATAAACTAGTGTTAAAACCAATATTATTTTCTCAATATGAATTTGTTAGAAAGATGTACCTTGACAATGAAAAATTGAGGAACAACAATATGATGAAATACAATGTGTGAGCCTTGTTTTCTGACCACAAACACCGGATCGCAAACATACCATATTCAGGCTTTTCATTAGAAGCTGGCAGCTGGAGAAATGACACAAGAAGGTCACAGATTTTCTGTTCCTGTATATTCATTTGTCTTCAGTCTCTGGCAAACAGAACTGTTTTTCACAAATTGTATTGTCATTGTTTGGTTGTTGAATATTGTGACTCAAAAACTGATCATGCAAAAAATGTAAAAAATATCAGTTCAATGTCATTTTCAAACAGTTTTACCGAGTGCAAAATAAACTGAAACTCCTCTCAGATTGCACCATTAGGCTAAACACATCAATTTCTCAAAATTTCAAATACGAGAGGGGGAAACCCCCTCTCGTGCTCTCCCCTTGGGGTATTCTAATAGTTTCACTTAGTTAACAAATTAAAAAAACTCTCAGATTGCACCAGACTGCACCATTGCACACATCAATATCTTAAAAAATTCCATGTAAGATAGGGGAAAGCCCCTGTGACACTTCCCCCTAAGCCTCTCTCATGTTCTCCAACTGTACTTTCAAATTCTGCCCGGTCAGATATCCTAGTGAAAACCCTGTCATAATATCCATCCAAATTAAACAATATACTATATGGTTAGATACTGCGTGATCTTTTATATTTTTATTTTATTGTGACTTTGAATTTCATTTTGATGTGTTCACCTTTTTTGAACCATCATGTGATAACTGATGATAGTCTAGCAGGGTACATCAAGATTTGAAAGGTCTTTACTGTTGCTGTAATTACATGTATTGGTATTTAACTTTTCTAAGTGGGGAATGGTCAAAATTTCAGAGTTAGAGAGGGAGGTTACTCAAATTCATCATGGTTGGTGAAGGGGGGAGGGTCACTCGAAATTTCGGAGTTTCAGGCCGTCAATAATGACGGCTCCCTTATATACAACACATTACAATTTCAAACTTGATGACCAATAAAAAAAAAATTGCACTGCTACTCCATTTGGAAAAACAAAATTGATGCAGGTCTGACAGTAGAAAAAAAAATTGCTGTCACTCTGACAGGAAAAAAAAAATTTGCTCCCTTACCCTCTTCCTCCATACCCCCCCAGAAATCAAATGGTTCTCCCCTTACTTTACTCAGGATCGTACGTAGTTCCACTCAGCAGGGAATGAATGTCTGGAATGCCAAGTATGCCCACTGGAACTAGACAGCAACGGAGTACGGAGAACTGTAATTTTTAAACTAATATTAAGAGCCACTGTGTATTTTCTAATAAACTCATTTTCACGCCTACGACATTTTAGTGCCTGATGTACAAGGCAGTGGTATTTTTTTACGAATTTTCATTAGTTCTACGCGTGAATTTTTTGATCGAAAAATTGATGCTTTGTAAAGTTTGGTCAAACATCAAATGTATTCACTTTTCCCCGGACGTTTTTTGATGAAAGTCATATGGTCAACCCGGTCAATGTAGTATCATTCGACTCTTAATGGTACGAAATGTGTCAAACTGTCATCCGACCCCTATCGACCCCTAGCGTTTTCACGTAATGGGGGCTTTCTTTCTGCCTACTTTTAGTGATTTTCTAAAATGTGGACGCCTTATGTAAACATAGCCAGGCCGTCAGGCCTGCAGTTGAGGACCGGGGCAGCAGGTCACCTCGACCCCTGTCCGTTTCGACCCAAGTAATTCACACCCTCTTGTCGTTGTTTGTGGTCAAATCAATCCCGGTGCCTTAGTCACTTCGACCTCAGTCAGTTTTCATGTTACATGTACCTGACAACGTTTTACTGAGTACATTATGCAACTTGTTTCTGTGAGAAAAACTGCTGGCTTCGCTACAACAATCCACGGGGTAGCTGTGATATCGCAGCGGTACTTGTAGCGTGTCGAACGCGCTCGGGTCATTGGTTTGGGGTCATCGCCACAGTCCCTGTGGTGATGACCCCAATGACTCGATCGCGTTCGCCACGAGTACCGCTGCGATATCACAGCTATCCACGGGGCTGTGAACACTCTGATACTTGTGGGAGGCCTGGGGTACCCCGGCCCCATTGTCATTTACTGACTGGGGAATGTGTCTCACTGAAGTACGGATGATAAAGCATGTCATTTACTGATTTTTGGAAATAAAGCATTCGTCATTATCGCAATTGCTTGCCATATGCGGCAAGATTGGATGAGCGAGGCCGGTCCGCTCGCCTTGGTGTCTTGACGCCAAATGAGCCTATTTCGGTTTAGGCGTTGGGCTTACAGCAATGCATTATAGGATATCTTCCAGGGCGGCGTGGATCAGTGTGTGTGTGTGTGTGTGTGTGCGCGAGTAGATATACGCATGCGTATTTCGTTCCCCCTCATGTAAACTTTTCAGAGCAGTGTGTGTGTGCGAGTAGATATACGCATGCGTATTTCGTTCCCCCTCATGTAAACTTTTCCGAGTAGCAGTGTGTGTGTGTGCGAGTGGATATACGCAAGCGTACTTCGTTCCCCTCATGTAAACTTTTCGATCCTGTATGTGTGTATATGTATGTATGTATATATGTATGTATGTATGTATGTATGTATGTATGTATGTATGTATGTATGTATATGAGTGTGTGGGTTTGTGTGTATGTGCGTGCGTGCGTGCATGAGTGCATATGGGCTATGTATGTATGTATGTATGTATGTATGTATGTATGTATGTGCGTGCGTGCGTGCATGAGTGCATATGGGCTTGTGTATGTATGTATGTATGTATGTATGTATGTATGTATGTATGTATGTATGTATGTATGTATGTATGTGCGTGCGTGCGTGAGTGCATGTATGTATGTATGTATGTATGTATGTATGTATGTATGTATGTATGTATGTATGTATGTATGTATGTATGTATGCACGTACGTATGTATGTATGTATGTATGCACGTACGTATGCACGTATGTATGTATATGTCTGTCTTCATAGGTCTTGTGTGAATTGGTTCACATATATGTATGTTTTTTCACTCATATATGTATTTACTTATGTCTGTATTGATTTATTTATACTTATGCTATAGTAGTTTTTATTGATAAATGCATGCAAATACACCCTTTTCGTATGAATATGTTCTTCTAATGTGTAAAATAATTATTTTACATTTGGCGCCTGGTAAAATACACCCTTTTCGTATGAATATGTTCTTCTAATGTGTAAAATAATTATTTTACATTTGGCGCCTGGTACTAGTACTACCTTAAAAAGTCAATCCAAAGACATGATAACGACAGGAGAGTAAGATATCAGCTCAACGTCGTCTCTGATCGGTTTAACTTCAGCGCGGCAAGGATTGATTTCAATAACATATTTATCAGTCCCTTTAATATCATCTGTCAAATGCAATATTTTGGACGGTCCCCCAAAACCGACTTTACCCAACATTTATGCTCACGGGTCATAAAACATTGCTGTAACCAATGGGCGGGTTTGGCTTGCATATTGAAGGAATATCTGTTTTCTCAAAAAATTGCCATTTTTACAGACCGACCTAGACTATATGCTATCAAAACGCACAGAATATAGATCATTACGAGGCTTTAATAATCTATAATTGAATTTCACTCGCACATTTGCTTGAAGGCATGTCGACTAGTGCTTTTATAAGCGTAAACCGCAGAAAGGTTGATACCTTTTCCGAGCACATATTCACAGTAAAATTTTAAAGTTATACCGCCAGCAATTCCTGTCAGAGAAAATTATGATTAATTCCAGTGACTTTTGATTGGTTTTGATGAATATTAATGGATTAATGGTAAAATCTAATGAATTGTGACGTTCCTAAGTGGTGCAACTTTATAGAAGTATTAAGAGAAGCTAATATATATATATATATATATATATATATATATATATATATATATATATATATATATATATAATTATATTGCATTAGCGCTTTAGAGGCCCGTAAGACCGTAACAGGCTTACCAATATTCAAAACAGAATACTAGTATATTGGATATTAATGACAAGTTGCATATTTATGGTCCACTACAACTAGTTTGTTAATCAATACACAGTCCGACCTCATTCCTTTCACCCACGGTCCCTCTATCTGGAGGGGCCGTGTTTCACCATTTCATATGTGTAAGGCTAATGTCCGGGAACGTATTCAGTTCATGTCTGCACGTCTATTGTTACAATGATTGTGCGTTCTCGCGGCATGGCTACGATATTCGGACTGTCAAACGTTTGCAATTCTGTTCTGATCTACCACTTGTGGAAATTCATTTAAAGCTCTTGGAGTAAGAGAAGTTTTCACCGTCCTAATTGTTCGAAAATTGTAAATTGTATTTTTCCCCATAGATTAACACAGGGATGGCGTTCATTAAGAATTTCAAATATCGGTAAATATTAAGTATTTTGTTTTCTCTAGTACCAAACTTTGCATGATGGCCTCCAATTTTATTCTAATTTGATAAGAGAAATGTTGAAAGTTTCATTGAGGAAAATTTTAGCAAAAGTTTATGTCTTTCACTTTCGAGGCGCATACTACCTTAAGGTTTGCACGATGATTGTATTCAGATGTTCTGTCAGGCCATACTTTTGACCATTTTAAGTTGATGAAAGTTCATAGTATGCCTATACAGCTTGTAAGTAGCTTAAACTGGAAGATGCTTTGACCCGATTCAAAAAAAATCACCCACGGGCAGGGAGGGAATCAATCGGTGCCTTTCCAGCGACCACATGGCGACCGTAGAGTGGAAAGGTCACCAAAACACAATGGATGGGCCAACGCAAAGTATGCATTTTCACTCCACTGAGCAAATTATACTGACTGCATCCCTTGTTTGGATAACTTTTTGATGACGTGTTTCTCTGAGTGCATTAACGTTTGAGAGCAGTTTGGTTGGGGAAACAAAGGGTCGTTGTTTCGGGGGAACGTTTGGGCTGTGTGATGAGATTTTGCAGCATTTGAAACCCTTGAAACTTAAGTGTTCGGCGAGATTTTCTTGGCTTTTCCCGCCATGACCCCGTGACGAGTTATGAGCACCAGCAGTGCGTAGTTAACTTTTGAAAAGCTCTACTAGAAGATGAGACAAAACGAGCTTCAATGCAATCAGAAAGTAGAATACATAAATATATCCGCCAATCAGGTCTATTCTTTCATATACACGACCATACACGCAACAATTATTTCTGGACGTTCCAATTAAGTCTGAACGTTCAGATGTGATACAAATTTTGCACTTTGACCTACATCTATCAAGAATTGTCTATTTAAATAAGGCGATGAACCACACCCAGGGCAGGTATACCACGAGGTTTTGACCAGTTCACGACACATATACACGACCGATAGCGAGTGCGTGCACGTGTACGGAGCGAACTGGTCAAAACCGAGTGGTATACAGTTGCTGAGATGGTTTATTGATTTGCATCGTAACAGCATATTGATATTCTGGCGCGAAACGTCAATCTAGGAATTTTCTCTTGTTGAGGGCTAGCACGTGACCCAAACGTACTATATCGCGAATATAGCACGGTTATATTCATGCCTCGACCAATCAGATGGCTGTATTTGCGCCAAGTGTACTGATATGGTATAATTACCGGTTGAGCATCTTAAATTTTGTGCTTACATTTTTGACTACACGGCACACTGCTAAGGACAAATTATTCATTGAATTGATTTGATTAGATCACATTCACAGACATATACAAAGCACATGAATGCAGGCAGAGATCGATTGATTGATAGATCGATCGATTGATAGATAGATAGATAGATGCATGCACTTGTGCATCTTTAGTATGTAAGTACGTACGTGCAAACATACATTCATCCCTTTATCCACCACGAATTCATTCATCTAACCAAGCACGCGCGCGCGCACACACACACACACGCACACACACACACATACATACATACATACATACATACATACATACATACATACATACATACATACATACATACATACATACATACATACATACATACATACATACATACATACATACATACATACATACAATACATACATACATACATACATACATACATACTGAAAAAACAGAATACTATACGGGGACGTAGATCATTTTTTATAGTAGATGCTTTTCCTCTCGTAAATCAGAGAGCAAGGGGATTTCCCGCCATTCTGCTAGCCTTTAAAAGTTTACGTGTGGTCGACAGAATCGTGAATTATGAAAACAATTGCCTGACATGTTTTAACTACTGTGTACGATCGCCTTTGTAGCAGAATATCATAGAGATATGAGCCGTGATTTCTGGCTACGCATGCGTGTCGAGTTTTCTTTGCCTCCTACCCCCACCAGCCGAATGTTTCATACGTGTAGCGATGCAGAAACTAGATACTTTCCAACCCTCCTTCAAAGCTTTTGGATCATACAATTTCTTTGTGCCTGCATATCTGGCATTTTGCTCGCGTTAGTCTGAGTGTTGAATTAGCAGCCGATGAAATCTGTTGCCATTCTGAGGCAGTTCGCGGCTGGCGCACGAGAACAAATATGCATCTTACAAGTAGTCATAACGAACAGGCTGGATATATGCCTGACCTACAGCAACCTTGCCGGGAGCGATCAGCTTTAACAACGCCTATGGTTGTGCTATGTGTAGAGTTGTCCATATCATTCCATAACCTACTTTTCGCGCCAAAAAGTAGTCATTGACAATTTTTAAATCTTTGCTTTAATTCTTGGTGTAACATTGGGTTTTTGACAAAATGAGTCACAACTTCTTTCTTAACACTTTTCCTATGGCAAGAATGAGTACAGTTCTACAGGCGAAAATTGACCCAAATCTTGTCATGAGGAGAATGGACTACTAGTTCGCAAAATATTAAAATGTGCCCAGTCAACCTCTACATGAAGCTGTCTGAGCTCCGAGATTGGTGTTGGTCGCCTGCGTATTCAGTCTCTCTCAGTGGAAAATCTGACGCGTGTTTTATCGCCGTGGCGACTAATAGCGTTCGTGACCTTGCTGAAGTCTTGACGCGATAGCCACGATGAAAGTCAGGCATTTACCTGGAGAATTCACTGCCATTAAGATAATAGCAAAAAAAGAAACAAGAGAGGGCCAGAGAGAATTGTGCGCTCAGGGTGAGAAACATCCAAAGCCCGCCATCACAATTCCTCTCACGTGCGTGAAAGCAGTGTACACAACCCACAGCGTTTCTCCAAACTCCTTCACATAGCAGCCTGACAGCTGTATGTGTAACCAGAGAGCGGGGGTGTCAACTTATCCACTGTCAAATTAGCGCTAAAACGACAGGACTGAACAAAAGCACACACTGTTTTACACCGTGTTCCCTTCCACTCTTGTGTCCGCGACAACATTCCGGGTTTTGTTCAGGTACAGACTCAGAGTGCCGTATCGCCCGTGACATAACGAAGTCCGGGTCAACAGCGATCTTTTCGGGTCAATAACAGTGCGTATTTAACCAAACAAAAGTAAATACTGGTCTGTAGCCGGTTGCTATATCCCAGAATTCCTGTGAACGAGGGCATCCAAATGAAATAATGACTGAGGATACATATGTTTGACGTCTTGATGTTTGTGTTTTGTTTAATTATTTCTTTATTTAAAACTCAGCCGACTTTTTTAGACTTCAATGCTGTACATTTAAGTCCCGATATTTGACGAAATATTATGTGAAAACTCAAATTTTTGGCGGGAAGGTCTGTTTTTCTTATAGTCAAGACAACTACCCATAAAGACTGACAAGCCGATTACACAAATTTCAATCTCGTTCCTAAATAACCAAGACACACACATGAGAAGACAAGGAAGGAACGCATCTTGAAAGAAGGAACTAGAAGTCAAAAAGTTTTTTTAATCCTCGTCTACAAAAACTGACAAGAATCGCGACCTCCTACTGGAGTCGTGTTAGCCGTGACCCGAAAATGGAAGCTGTGATTTTTTAAGTGTTATGATGCTGATAATATTTGCACTACACGGGGAAAATTTAATTGTTAGGTTATTTCGTGGATTTGTATTGGAATTCCCAGTGCGGCCGAGTCATCAAAAGTGGCAAGGCAATTTTCATCATTCGTTACGGGATTACGCGAGATCCTTACGAGATCTATTGACGCGCTGTTCGAATCCTTTATGTAATTTTCAAATTGAAACGGAAGCCCCTTAGTGGTCCGCAAGTCGCATAGCGATAAATCGGCCAGCTTCGGATGAACCCTTATCAAGGTAGGGATGCGAGTGGTTATCAGGCTTAATCTTAAAATTTGAAATTACGTTAAAGGTATACAGTCACCTTTAATCTAAATATGCCCATATATGGTCAAAGGGGCGTTCCTTGGTTTTCAAAATGCCCATGTGAGGGCGTTGTTTTTTAAAGCGGCCACCCGCTTAAAATCTGTGATTGGTTAGATTTTCTCTTTCCATGGTAACTTTGGCAAGATTGGAACAGGTGACAGTATACCTTTAATCCCTCGGTCCTTTGAGTTTTTTTTTTCAATTCTGTCTGGAATGTTTGACGCAGGTGAACGGAAATAAATACTGGCAGAATACGGTGTTTACGTAAACATTGCGTAACGAATAAGTTACAGTACTTACTAAGTGTTAATCAGTCAAGGGGTAAACTTTCTAGAAGTACTCAGAGATTGTTTTTTGTTGAAATGTCCATGAATAAATAAACACTTGAGAATATTATGTTGGTAAATTCGATTGATGTAGTCTATAGTGACAACTGCAAGATCATCTCAGTGAAAAGTCACGTGGTTCAGGTTCTTGCGAATATAAAAAAAAAATAATGAAGGCAATCAAAGGTGAAATAGACATCATTATCGACCCCATCGGTCCATTTTGAAGTTCTAGTAACGACCATCCGTCTCGGTAAAAATAACCCATTAGCATTTGACAAAGATTGAATTATGTAGTGGTCATTATACAAACAAGTGGACCCTTTGAGACATTTCTGGCGGGTTGTATTTGTGGGGAAAAGCCTGCCGGATAAACCAGACAACGGATTTCCCATAAAGTGAGTATTCTTTCTAAAACTTTCCCATTAGCACACGATAAAAACAGCCCTACGTCATCTAAATGGTCAAAATGGAAAGTAAAGCAACTCTCATAATGGGAGACGAAAAAGAGGACACTATTTCGCTTGACTGTCTTTAATCACGCGAAGTACAAGTGAACACCGCATATCGCCCAAGGTAAGGAGCCCGGCGAGACAGCGTACCGCGCTTCACTGCTATTAGATCGGTGATAGCGCTGTTGTGTCCGCGACAGGTGGTGCGATAGCGTTGACAAAGTTATTCACCGGCACGACCATGGACAGACAGCTAGATCAGATTATTGCACACGCTTGTTTGTTTGTTTGGGAAGTCATTTCACTGCAAAGCGACCGGCATCTGCTCTGATTAAGAGGTTCTTCATATTTTCATAGGTATGTGGACGTGTGGTTCTATTTTTTGTATGCTGAGTACAAAGTACAAGTCTAACGAAATCTCCGGACAAACAATATCAAATCGTGCACAATATCCAATTTTATTGTTATTGTTATTTTATTTTATCTAATTTTATTGTTATTTTTATTTTTTATTTATTGTTATTTTATTGTTATCAGATTAGGTAGTGGGGACGGAGGTACGGAGGCAAGCAGACGGAAAAGGAATCTAGGCTAAGTAGTACAAGATCTGCATTTTTACTAAAAACACCAAAATCCTAAAAGATAAATCAAAGGAGCTGCTGATGGGACTTTAAAATGAGGGCCACGATCACGCTAAAACCCCTCTGCATGACCTAACCTAATTTTCAACGATCTTTGCCTTGCAACCGTCATAGATTTTCAGTTCTGACTTTGCTGTGGTGACCATGAGTAAAGCAAACAGTAGCTCAAACGCTCACTCTTAAAGACAGTCCTGGAATCACTTATCAATAAAAGTACCTCTGATACAACGCGGAGTCAGCATTAAACTCGCTTAAAGGGAAATTTCAGGAAACTGGGAATGTAATTCGCTCCAGGATTAAATTGGCGCGGCAGAACAGTGGGAGTTAAAAAGCTATTTGCCGGTAAACGTTGTGACTCACTGATTAAAACTCTTTCAAACTAGCTGTGCTTACCTAAGCAGAAAACCTTCCTATAATGTAGGAGGACGATCAAACTTCATGGTGTCTAGGCTAAAAGTTTAGACGCAACTCTTGCTAAATTCAGTGTTGACATGGCAACAGTGAGGTAAACGCTCATGCACAGACAGCACTCATATATTCATCTGAATTTGTATTGCCGTAGATTATTACTCGAAAACTGCGTTGAATTACTGCGGAACACATAGCTGATAAAATGTTACAAAATGACTAATTGTAAGAGGAATGAACTTACGACCCACGTCGCCCATCAAATCACAAATTTGTAGTAATTAACTTACTAATGGCTACATAAAGAGTTCGCAAATTAAGCTTGAAGTACTTCGATGATTATCATAACGGGAAACGCTACTTTTCTTATCAATAAGTGAGTGTTTCTTTTCTCCCTTCTCTGTTCTAGGTGAACATAGAGGTCAGTGGTAGACCCACTTCTAGCTAAATATACTGTGGATATGCCCGATCATTTTCAGGATATATGTTTATGGATGATAGGAAGATTGCCTATCTCTGTGTGTGTTTGTCTGTCCCTTTCTCTCTGCCACTGTGCCTCTTTCTCTAGCTGTCTTATCTTTCTCTACCCCTTTCTGTCCATCTGTCATTCTCTTCATCTGTCTGTTGCTCTGTCTATGTCTGTCTCTGTCTGTCTGTCGGTCTGTCTGTCTGTCTCTTCCTCTCCTCCCTCCCCCCCCTCTCTCTCTCTCTCTCTCTCCTCTCTCTCTCTCTCTCTCTCTCTCTCTCTCTCTCTCTCTCTCCCATGACATCTACGTATACTTTACTGATTTTACTGTTCGTTCATTATCTTTTTCTTATCCAATGTAAGTGGCGAATACCCATAGAAGAAAAGCCTCACGTGTACCATGACTAGGCACAGTACAGCATATTTTGAAGTCGCCGTCTCATGCTAGTATGGTAACATTGGTCATATCTTCCACATTGTGATGCTACAAGGTGGCAGCTGGATAGCGTATTCCAAAACAATAAACTACCATGTCATTTTACAAGTTTTCCACTGACTTTGTGATCTTTATTTCAGGCAAGCTCAGGTATGGCCAACACACTGTACGTGCAATGCCCAGGCATCATTCATAATGCAATTTTCGCCCGCAGCTCACACCTGCATACAAAGCGCGCGCAACATCAGTCAATCGATCGTGTGTGAAGATGGATTTCCTTTTGCTTCACAGTGGAGACGTGGTTCAGATACCCTGTGTACAGGTGATATCTACCAGGGCGGATTAATGACCCAGGTATCCGCATGCTAAATCTATAAGCTACACCATCCTGTTTGAACCTAAGCAGCAGAGTTAGGGCATGTAGGGCAACACAGCGCGACGTGCAACGCAAAGCGACGCTACAGCACCTTATACAAAACTCTCCGAGTGACGAAAGCAGTTTCGATAATTTGAGTTATTTGAATCACGGATGCATAATTTGGAGGCACACCTAGTTTCGAGTACACGACACACATTTGAATTTTAGACATCCGTACTGTTTCCCAAAGTTTACGTGTAGTGAATGCATGTATGTATGTTAGTCTTCAAGAGTATGACACCCACTGTTTGTGTGTGTTTTGGTTCAACTAGTTCGGTATGACTAGCATGTACAATAATCATGACAAGCATTCGGTGAAACTAGCCAATCCGTTGCCTGCATATATATGTGAAAACGATAGTCGTGGATATCACATTTGCGTTAGTCATTGTTAGTTTTGGTTTGCATTGTTTTCGACAACCATTTTGGAAGACAATTTGTACAGGAATTTGTTGTTTCGGTTTTGACAATATTTGGGAACTTTGTGTCTGGAGTGCGACTTTAACTTATATTAGTCTGTACAGCTTCTTTAACCCGCTAACGCCGTTTCATTATTGGTCTCAAACTTAATGGTTAAATAGCCCTGATGTACTCACGGCAGCATGTAAACGATTCGCTTTATTTTCGCCGAGGGACGTCGCGTTGTTTCTCGGGGACTGCCTTGCCGGTGGGGTCGCACCAGCACCCCTACCGGGGCTCCGATTCCTCGTCGTGGCTGCATACGGATTCACTTTGGTGGCCGCGGGCCGAGTTTTGTTGCTGCTTTGCTGAGCTTTCCGACCTTGCATTGCACTCTACCCTTATAGCTGAGCAGGATTTCACAGAGAGTGTTTTCTTAGATCACGTTGCTCACCTCGTGGTGACAGGAACTCTATTCACAAACTCTGAGGGGCCTCTACACGAAGGCCACATCACCTCCTGTGCTGGACATAGTGGTGTACTGTAACATTACCGCCGCTGGGGACGTCGGCGTGAATAGCAGCATTTAAGTCGAATCTCCACGTATCGGGACTCCGTCGTCTTCCTAGTATTCACCAGATTTTAACGCAGGCAATTCTGCATCGTTTTCTGCTTAAACCCGCGTTGCCATGACAAGCCATATGGCATCGGTCTAATCGATTAGAGCATCGTCATCTGGCTTCCTAAACCGGTAATTGGAAGAGCTTCGGCAACAAAAATTACTGCCAGACCGTACTCCAGACAACTGTTTACTCAAATCGACCTCACTGAACCAAATTTAAATAAAATGCGTTTTCCCCACTTCTTTCCAAAAAAAGTTGAGCTACCATCCACTGCTCAGGGAGTGTCAGTCGGAGGTGAGACGGCTATGGCTTAACGTCCGAAAAATGGTTAGTTTTCGAGTCCACCGACTTTGGGGCCGTTTCCATGAGAATCCGTGATCTGTAACTTCGTCGATGGTAAGATAGCAGTGCCTTGTCCACTCGGTTCATAGCGGCGCACAATGCTTGAAATTCAGCCAGCCGAGGAACAACTCCATAATTAGAGCATCAAGTTGGGTAAAGTGAATCTGAAATAACTCGCCGGGTCACGTGATAAAGATGTTTATGAAGGGCCGCCAACCACAGTCACCGGTGACCAGTCGCTTAGCGACCAATTCCCATGCTTCCGAGACCGATAGAAAACTGCACCACACGCGTGTGACGTAACTTGCAGGCCTGAACGAGAAATTTCCTCCTGTTCGGCGGAAGCCAGAACTTTGCAGTCCGCCGCCCGTTGGACTCAATCGAGAAAGTCGTCTGCCGATCAGCGCTTGAAAATGCGCAGAAGGACCAGAGACAGGAGGTGAATTGTGTACGGTAAATGGCTCGACTGCTTAAATTTTCCACGCTAATGACTAACAACCAAAGACTTTTAACTCATTAGCTTGAAGTAGGAGGGCTTGTCGAATTCAAACAGCAAACGGCCCATGGCGAGAAATTATGTTTCTCTTTCCTGAACAGTTGTGCTTTGTACTCCGTTATGTGTATTGCAGCTGCCTGCTACATGGTGAACCCTGCACATGCGCTACCATATTCTGACGAAGGTTTGCGTGTCCTCGACTTGAACTTGATGGTGCACGTGTGATGTGACCTGGCCCTTTCCTATACTGGTACGACGTTCAACGTGGTCATCTACCAAACTTTTACCAAATGCAATGTCAAGTTGACCCCTTTAATGAATTCAAATTTTAATCCCGTCACCTGCTAAAACGCGCAGCTGAGTGAAAAGCTCGATGGGCTCGCCCCAGGTCATATTTTTGAGTAATTCGATTTGAACTGGGCATATACAACCGCCTCGCACTCAAGAACACTACTGAGCATTAGGAAACTTACCTAAACAGTCGGTTCATTCATAAAAAATCTCAGCCGATGCTTCAGGCTGTGGTGGCCTGAAACGCTCACAAGAGTGGAGAACATTAATTGCCGCATGGGGAGACGACTCTGGCAGATTAGGTCATCAGCTTATATAAATTTCCATAGAAGTTAGCAATAAGTGCTACTTACTAATAGGTAAAAACTATTTTTATTATCTGGTTATGGATCTAGCTTTAACTATAGATGAGAATGTCAGTAAAGTTTCTGAAAAATATAACAATAAAAGGATATGTGTAATCGTATTGAACCTGGAAGGCAGTCGGTGGCCTACCTCGATGTGCTTTTCAACAAAGCCACTTATTTTAAAATCGTTTTCGAGTTCACAAAAATGGCGCGTCGATATAATAATATGATGAGGGGCACATCTAAGTATGCTATTCTGTACTTTAAGCCGTAAGTTTCTGATCTGGCCTTGTCTTCCGTCATAGTGTAAGCGAGGCTGACAGAATGTTTCTGTGGCTTGGTTTCCATACACTTGTTTAGCAGAAAAACAGTATGACAGACTTTTACACAAAACTTACGCAAGTAATGTCGGGAAAAGTGTAAAGAATGGGGGGGGGGGAAGCTGGGCAGGGAGGGGGAATCAAAATATGCATGAAGTACGCTTTCCTGTATGCGTTAACATAGAAACTTGTGATTTGTGGTGGCATGCCCGATTTGAGTTTTATTCATAATAATCAGAATGCGAGTTTTTCACAGTTGCTATAGACTTTTTTGCGATTAAAAAAGACTTAACCCTTTGAACGCCAACGTCAATTTTCCCCCTTTACAAAATATACAAAGTTAATTTTTTCACAGATTTTAGCCAAAGATTTGATAAAAAATTGTAGCCAATGAAATATGATGTCTATTTGGTCCAAAATTATCAAAACATTTTAGAAAAATTCATAAAAATTGGCAAAATGTGGCAGTAAAATTTTGGAGGGAAAAATTACAGCACTCAAAGGGTTAAGCACATTAAGAAAACAAAGTCGTTGTGACAGTGCTGCTTCATTCCATTCAACTCAATATTCCAGCAAATAGTATGCTGATTCTAAAATCAGATATGAACTGAATATGCTCACGTGTTTTACAAAAGGTTCATTAATAGTAGTACCCTTCACAGAACAATAAGATATATGTTATCACTATATGTAGCAGGTTTTTTCAACTTCGCACAGTACTGTCGGAGTGTAATCATTAATTACAAAACTATATTTAATATGCAAATGAGCTGTTAATTAACTTGACACTGCTCAATGCTTCATGGGACAACTAGATATCCGATAGATCAACATTTTTAGCACGTTTTATTTAATTTAGTGCTGTAATTTTAGAGCATTGTCACTAATTACAAAGTTCATTAAATATGCAAATAAACCCTAAATTAACTTGACACTGTTCAATGATTCATAGCACAATTAAATATTTATCAAATCAATTTCTGTAGCACGTTTCACAAAATTTGGTGCCGTAATTTCAGAGTTATATACCTAATTACAAAGTTTATTAAATATGCAAATGAACCCTTAATTAACTTTACAATACTAAATGCTTTACAACACAGTTAGATATCTGTCTGATCAGTATATGCAGCAGTTTTCATGACGTTTGATGCAGTTATTTCGGAGTTATATGACTAATTATAAAACTTCATGAAATATGCAAATGAGGTAATTATTAACTTGAAACTGTTCAATGCTTCTCAGTACAATTGGATATTTATCAGATCAACATCTGTAGCAAGTTTCATTGAATTTAACGCTGTAATTTTGGAGTAATATCACTAATTACAAAGTTCATTAAATATGCAAATAAACCTTTAAATAACTTCACACAAGTAAATGCTCTACACCAAAATTAGATATCTGTCGGATCAGTATCTGCAGCAGACTTCATAACATTTGGTGCAGTTATTTTGGAGTTATATCACTAATTACAAAACTTCATTAAATATGCAAATGACCTATTTGTTAACTTGACACTGCCAAATGTTTCTCAGTACAATTAGATATTTATCAAAACAATATCTGTACCTAATTTCAAAGACTTGGGTGCCGTAATTTCAGAGTTATATACCTAATTACAAAGTTCATTAAATATGCAAATGAACCCTTAATTAAGTTCACACTAATGAATGCTTTACACTACAGTTAGATATCAGTCGGATCAGTATCTGCAGCAGATTTCATCTTATTTGGTGAAGTTATATCGGAGTTATATGACTAATTACAAAACTTCATAAAATATGCAAATGACCTATTTATTAACTTGACACTGTCAAATGCTTCTAAGTATAATTAGATATATAGCAGATCAATATTTGTTGCAAGTATCATCAAGTTTGGTGCAGGAATTTCAGAGTTATCTCACTAATAACAAAAGTTCATTAAATATGCAAATGAGAAGGTAATTGACATGACACTCACAGTATCAACATAATGTTCTGAGATTGTCATCTATGAAAAGTTTCATGAGATTTTGTGCAGTATTTCTTGATATATGTCTACACTGTCATTACCGTCCCCATAGGGAAACCATTGTACGGAAAAAAACGATATTGCATAACTTCATTAATATGCAAGCCACACTAACCAAAATCTAATCAGTTCTTGCAAGTAGCATATAGTACCTGTGTACCAAATCTGACTTGAATCCGTTCAGGCGTTTTTGAGTTATCGTGTAAACAGACAGACAGACACACACACACTAACACACACGCACACACACACGGACAGACAGACAGACAGACATCGCTATGACAATAGCCCACGTGTTTACACACGTGAGCTAATAATAGGTATCAAGCCACGGTTAACTTTATCTAAACGATGAGTTTTATTCTGGCCTTCATAGATATTGCCATAAATGAAGAAATGTACACCTGGACGATGTCTTCAGATTATCATCAAAAGGGAAAGAGCAAAATATGTGCCAACTCTGTCAAAGGTTCACGTCAGTAAAAGGGCGCCTTCAACGTTAACGTTTGCTGCACTCCAACATCCCAAACAGTGCAGTGGAGGCGCTCTGAGTCACAGGACTTCACAGCACACAACAACTTGTCATATTGGCGTTTCACTAAATTTTAAAACTGAGATAACTATTCTTGAAATCACAATTAAGGATTAACACAAAATAAACACGTTCTTGGATTAGCATTAGTCATGTCGTAAAAAAGGCAATTTCAGAGTCAGCATGATGTTTAATAGAAGGGGTGGGGTGGGGGTGGTGTCGCCATAGGAAGCGTAGACACATGCGTACCATATTTTTGCTCCTCTTTTGCACCTCAAGTAGACTTTTAATCAGGAAAATTTTGATAAATGTTAGATTTTTGATCCCTGATTTTTACTCTGGCACAACTATTGACCCAGAATACAGACTCACATCTTTTAAATATCACTTGTGGTGTTCCACACAAGGTTCCATTCTAGGACCAATATTGTTTTTGTTGTACATGAATGATATTCCTAAGTCTTCCAGTTATTTCAATTTCAGACTCTATGCAGACGACTCGTATCTGTTTCGTACAATTCAGTCAAACCAAGGAAATGTTTCCCTCCGTCAAGCGAATATATAGTTTGAAAATGTGACTGAATGGTGTTATGTTAACAAGCTGACGATCAATATTGACAAAACAAATTACATGGTGATCAGCAGTAGACACAATCGTAAAATGGTCCAAGATCATATTAGTGTGAATAACCAGCGAGTGAAAGAAACAGACAGTTCATCTTTTGTAGGGACCTGCCTTGATAGCAGTCTTTTATGGAAGCAACACATTCTTAAAATCAGAAAAAAGATATGTCAATATGTTGGAATTATGTACAGGTTACATGCTATTTTACCATGTTCAATACTTATCATGCTATATAATACTTGAGTCATACCTCATATCTCATATGGGCTTAGGTTTGGGGTAGTGCGTACAGGACTTACTTAATGGATATCTTCTTGGTGCAAAAAAGAGTTGTTCGTGCCATGACAGGTAGTAATAAGTTTGATGCGCACACCGCACCACTGTTCAAGAAATTAGGCATCCTTGATATCTTTAAACAGTACGATTATCAATTTGGCATTTTTGTACATGACACACTGTGTAACAGGCTACCATCTCATTTCAGTTGTTACGATTGTAATTTTTAAAGTAAAAGTATTACAAGGAATATGTACAATTTTGTTGAACTCATAACGAACGTTCACTAGGATAAACAATTTCACACGGTACAACGTGGAGGGTCTTTTCTTTTGTTTACTGAAGTATCATTACCGGTAGTTCTTTTATTAACTCAAGTATCGTTGCCGATGTGTTAATTAACATACAATGCCACTACCGGTCAGACAAATACGAACAAAAGATGTTTACTGACATTGACATTGATACTGGAACTCGAACGGACAATTAAGCTAAAACAATGAAGTGTGACACCGATATGGTTACGTCACAGTGGTCATTATTTAATTGACTTTGGCATGAAACAATGGCTCATACAATGTATACATAATCAAATTCTGGCTTCACAAATCTTGACGATGGAACGGTAGTAACTATTATTTTTAGAAGTCGGCATTTGTCAAAAGAACATTATAAATATTAAAAAGCGTTGGTTGGGATGCCAACTCAGCAGAATAATTCTGAATATCTTAGAAACTTCCTTCCAATCAAGTATTTGGATTTTCATCTTTTATCCAATCAAGTACCTTTAATACTTTTTAACCAATGTACAATTACTTCGTGTAAAATACTTTACATGTTCAGGTTACGCACTGAACAATTGTCTATTTAATGAGAAGTTTTGAGATGTAAGAGCATGATGACTTTCTGGTCGGTCAAGCTGACAGCGTTTGCAATAAACATCGTCCACTTCAACTTACGACGTCTCTGTGTAGTAGCATCCTGTGTTACCTCTCAGCGAGTTAATTCCCTAGCTGAAGTTATCAACCGCTAAAACAGCCGGCAAAACGTGGTTGAGAACGACCGGGCACTACACAAGCGCCGTAAAAACTTGCACGACAACCAGAAGTGGGCAAAGATATAATCCAATGGCTGAAGAACAAGTGTATGACCATCCTCAGTGAAGTGCCAGCCGTCGAGGCGACATGCCAGAACTGCAATTGGAGGAGGTTCCCGACGATCACCTGGCAGGGTCATCTCAGCAAAACGCAGACCAGAGGAAAGTGGATCTCCAGTTGGAGTCCACTTTGAGCGTTCTAGAAAAATTGAGGCAACTCAACGAGGAGGTAAAGGACGAAACTGGCACCAATGGTATCGGGCCGGGAAAATTTTCCGGCCGCGAGAATGAAAACGCTCATCGGTGATGGTGGCGGCGATACAAAGACTTCGCCGACTTCAAGAAGTGGAACCGTGAACGTCAGGTGAGAGGCGTTAGCTTGTATCTGACGGGGGAGGCAGAAAGATGGTTTCAAAACCAACCAAAAGAAGGGGACACTCGCTAAGACCTGAAGGTGTTTGAGAAAAAGTTCATTGAGCGGTTTGGGAAGACGGGACCCTTGTGGCTCCACGACCAAATGTTACATAATCATCGGCAACAAGTGGGCCAGACTGTGGAGCAGTACGCCATCTCATTGAAAGAGCTCGGAGAGAAGGCTAGCCGGAGTGAAAAAGAACTGGTTTCATTTTTCATTAATGGGCTCTTGCCGCCAATTAAATCCTTTGTCGTAAGTAGGTCCCCACAGGATTATACGTCTGCCTACACCATGCAAAGACGGCAGAAGTGGTTTCCAGAATTACTCCGGATAACAACGAGGCTATGGAAGCAAGTAACCGAGCTTTGAGGGACGACATAGCGACTTTGACGGAGCAGATGGTCGCCATGAATAAGGAACTGAGAACTTTAAAAGAAACAGGAAAACAAGGCAAGGACGCTATTCAAAGGCCCCCACCAGTCTACGGAGGAAGAACAGTTCAGGATGCAAAGGTACAGTGTATTCAAGTTCGATGTTTTAGAATTTGTGGCTATACCACTTGTAAAATGGTGCCCCGCTAATTGTCGAACTATACGAACTCAAAGAGTTGATGAACGAACTTGTTATTCATGTGGCCGTATAGGTCATATAGCACGAAATTGTAGGAATTCGAGTGTCAATCAAAGGCCTTATGTAAATCACGGCTATCAAAAAAGGTGTAAAGCTAAAGGACATCTTCATGTAGCGAAATATGACAGTAGCATTGGTCAGTCTTCAATCATGTTTGCTGGGGCGAAACTTTGGAATAATTTACCCAACTCTTTACGTGATATTCAAGGGAGAAATAAATTTAAAACAGAATACAGAAAATTTCTTTTACAGAAAGACTCTAATTTGTAAGACGATTATATTATTATTTACTCTGGTAGCTTTTGTTTTAGTCAAACCATGACTGTCTCGTTTAAACTTTCCTATGTTGTGGCCCTACTTGAGAACGGTTTTTTGTTATGCAAATATTTGAATGTTTCTCTTCACACTCCATTTGATGTATTTGTTTATTATTAACTGCAGCTGTCAAATTCTTCTATGTTATTAAACTAGTGTTCTGATTGGCTAGACTAAATTAGTCCGTTTTGGACTATTTTCTAGCCTTTCACCTAGTTATGAAAACACTGTTTGATTGTATACAATCAAAACACACATTTGTTTGATTTGTGATCATACCTTTTCTAGGTGAAATAAAATCATAAGATAAAATCATAATAAGAATGAGCAGTTTGGATCGGATCCCTTATTTTGTAGGAAATGTAGAGTCTTGAACTGGGCATTTGATCAAAACAGTACACTTTTGACCCCCTTTATTAACGGAGAAGTGTCAGATTTGTGCTTACTGGTTTGAAATGCCCTCCTACATCTGTACCCTAAGTCGGGGTGAGTGAACCATCCCGCCCCACTGGGGATAAGTCAAAAAAATATTTATTGGCCTTCGCTTGGAAGACCTTTCTAAGAAAACTACTGTTGCTCAGAGATAGGGGAAACTCCATTGGTTGCAACGAAGTAAACTTGGTAACCATCAATTGTTTTGACTTCTTCCATGAAATGAAAACTCTTGAAGATGAGTTACATTCCAAGTTGCCGCTTCAGCGGCCACTTTTCCCGCCTCATTCCGTCCAAATCCATTCCTGCCCGCGATACCCCCAGCGAGGTTCAGAAGACTGACTTCCCAGGTATTCATGCCAGGGCAGAATGTCATACTGATTTCATACGGCTTGACAAAACAGCGCCCTCACGTGGATTTTCGAAAGTGCCAAAGGTCTGTGTTCGTGATGGAAATGGATACGAGTACTGCATCATAAATATTTCAATCTGCATAATTCCTAATTGAGATAGTATGCACCTCTTAGGGAGCGTTCAGTTATTATGGCCGGGGGTGGGCCGGCAAAATTCCAGGGGGGGGGGGTCACCTCAAATTTGAAAACTGCAAGGGGGGGGGGTCATGTATTTTTCAAACAGCTCAGAGAGGGGGGGGGGGTCACTGAATTTTCATAAGCATCCGTCCCGTCAAAAAGCAGTTTCAGTGTTCAGAAATATTCTGGGAGATAAAAATGATTCGTTGCATGATTTCATTCTCTGAAGTTATTCAACTGTAAATCTGAACAAAAGTATAATTATCTATCACATGAACATCATGGCTAGGCAATTCTGAGGCTTGGCTTATTGTAAATCAAGCTCACTGCACTGAGGGCAATGAACAATTCCTATTACTTACATATTAGAGATATAGCAAGTTTTGTCAGGGAAATTATTTAATAGTTACCTGTACTGAGACTACTAGTACCATGAAAAGTTAAATAATGCTTTTAGGTGAAATTCCAATATCATAATTGTTGTCCACATCTGAACTTTTAAATACCCTATTTGAATCAAGTACATTTGTATCAATTATCAGACACCTGTAAAAGCACAAATTTATTTAGTTTAGCATTGTAAAAAAATTATTCTTAGTTTTCTCATAGACTCCAGTGTATAGTGAATCAGCATTTTGGTGAAATTCCAAAATCTAATTTCTTGCACATATATCAACCTTTAACCATCCTAGGCTAACTAGGTACTTTAAAATGAATTATCAAATGTCTATAAATACACAGCTTTTGATAGTTTTGTATTGGAAAAAAATTATTCATATTTTCCTCATAGACTCCCATGTACAGTGAATCTACATTTTGGTATAATTCCAAAATCTAATTTCTGGCGAACACATCCATTTGTTACCACCCTAATCTAATCAAATACATTGGTATCAATTATGAAGAGTACATAAATACATGAGTTTACCTATTTTTGTATTGGAGGGTTCACTTATTTTGACTGATGCGCAGGAAGAATTTGCCGGCCCACCCCGGCCATAATAACTGAACGTTCCCTAAACTGAAAGATTTTCTCACTTTTGATTAAACTTTCCTAAAAGAGTTTGCAAGTCATTTTCTTTCAAACTCGAGACTATGATCAGGAGTCACCATGCCAATTTTGAGATTAGAACAATTCTAATTATACACGAGCTGAAATTTGAAATTCAAAATGGTCGCTTCACCGTGTATTAGCTCTTTCGACAACAAAAATTGTTTTCACAAAATACAAATGTTGACACTACATTTTCTTCTAAAGCTTCAAAATGAACCTGCAAAGGTAGCATGCATGCAAGCAAAGTATTGAAGAAATTTTGAGTCCGAAATCTATGACAGTGTCCCCGAAAGTGCATTCTACCCTAAATCAACATATCCAAACACCAGAAATTAGTCATGGTCATACGTGCCCCCAAGTTCTATATTTGCATAAAGTTCGTGAAGCGATGATTGATGAGATGTCAATAAGCCGTGTCAAGTTTCAAGTTCAAACGCCGTGAGCATTAAATTTTATTTCAAGGCCTATGGCCCAGTTAAACGGTGTATTTTTCGAACGCAAGACTCTTTCACAAAGATTCGAGTAAAATACAGAAAGTATTGAAGTATCAATAAGCAACAAAATACTGTTATACACAGGTCTCTCAGCGGAAATATTACTAAAAGTCGTACAATTTCATATAATTTCATAAACCAATTCTCTAACGGTAAAGGTCTTGTAGACCTTGGAACTACCTTGGAAGCTCAAATTCGCCCTCTTGGGAGGAAGTGTTTGTAATGTTTTGCTAAATGATAGGAGTAGGGTGCTGTAAGTATCTTGAGAGATGCATAAAGGGAAGCGGACAAAACATACAATCAGCCAAGCCTACTGAGAATACCGACATAGCAACCAAGCAGTGATACAAATCTTTGGTTTCAAACAGCAATGTACACAAATAGAGCTGACCAATCAGCTGATAATAGAGAAAACACTTCTCGGCGTAAAATAAAGCAAAACTGAGCTTAACCACCCATCACTTGGCTTGTGGAGACACGATTTGAGTGCACGGTCTGTTATCAGAAAGATTTCTATTTTATTCTTGATAAACGGATAATATATTAAATTATGGATGGACTTTCTGTTCAGCAATTTCGAAAGTGGAAATATTTGTATCTTGTATGTCTTGTTTGTATGTCAATGTATGTTCCTACGCATTCGTGTACCATTTCTACAACACCATCCCTAAAGGCGAGCTAACTGATCACTTCTATTTCACCGGTACGCGCAGGGTTAACCTTTTTTCTCAATTTCTTTTTTATGTTTTCGATGTTCACTGTCAGGAATAAAAATATCAAGGCACCCTGGAGAGAATTGACAGTTATGAATATAACGCTAAGGACATAATTATCAATAAAAGCCTCTATCAACGCCAAGTTCCACGTTAAACCCATGACAAGAAATGTCTTCACACAGGGAATCACGTGCTCCTTCCAGCCAGACTGCTCGCCATTTCCAGCTGACTTGGCACTGGTGCTTTTCAAGCTATGGAAGGTCAAGACGAAGCAGACGGTATTGAAAACGACTATTGCTCCCAGAGGGACGACGAAGAAGATTAAAAGAGCCAGAGGATTGCGAATCCAACAAACGTTGTCCTCCCCGTAACCAACGTTGAAGTCTGTCATTTCACTCATTTGTAAGAAGACGGCGATGGCAACGACACATCCGGGTAACAACCATCCGAGCAAACAGTACCCAATCATTCTAGGGACGGATTGAGAAACGTCCAACGTTTTGTTCACGGATCGAAATGTGCGACAAAGGTCGTAGCTGACAACGGCCATCCAAGAAAAATTTGCCAACCAAGAGTAATGCAGAGCAACTGCCAACGCCAAACAGATCTGTGGGACTTCATTTAGGCCCATGCTAGACAAGAATAAAACTTGAGCCAGCAAAATTGCAATTACCAAATTTATAAGTAGCTTGCCTGGGAAAGTATGCATATGAGCATTAACACAGTAAACGATAACCCGAGTTACCAAACAGAGAACAGATACAGACGAACAGACAATGCTCAACCAAGACTGAAACATATCGGAAGGATTCATGGGTTGATAGCGCTGAACACATACAGTCACGACTGTGCTATTGTCTACAATTTCAAAAACTCCTGTTTTCAACCAATCATTGTCGACTTTGTAAAATAGCGTGTTATCCTCTATGCGATAGTTAGAATCACTGAGATTTATGAAGCTTGTAAGAGAACAGGTAAAGTTTGAACGTTTTGGCGCGTCTTGAAGGTCGCTTGTCGTGCGGTGCTGAGGTGAGGCTGTTTCGTTCCCGGCACCATCTGATTGCGGGACAAACGATTCTCCAATCGAAAAGTTTGACGGAGCAGACATACGCAGACATGATTGTGTACTGAGATCGAAAATCTCCGACTCTGAACATGCATAATTACTTTCGGATACTATCTTAACTACTGATTTAATCCGTGTCATTGTCACAACTCCTTTACTTTGGACATCAAACAAAAGTTTCAGTGAATATGGACTTTTTTTCGATTTAGTGTTGCCAACACACCTCAACACTGTGTAACCATTACACATAGCACAGTGAGGATTTTTGAAGTAATTAAAGAGTTTTCGAATTTCGACATGTCTGTTACACCAACCGCAATCATTAGAGATGTTCATAGGGGCAGACAAGAATTTCCAACCGGACACCACGGAAACATAGGACCGACAGGCTAGCTCCTTTTCTTCATAATCAATGATTGAACCATTGAGTGGCGGGTTGCAATGCTCGATGAACGGCACACAGTTTCGCAGTGATGTCTGTATCTTCGGTTGGACCGAAATGTTGGCGGGAAGCAGGCCATTCTGAATTGAAGATATCGCGTAGTGGACGAACTGTTCGCCGCTATACTGGGATAGATTCGCCCAGGACGCTCTGTCTTTAAAATCAACTTCCACCCGCCAACTGGCCACAGACAATTTCTCGACATCATTGCAAATTGCGCAGTAAACGTTCCGGTAGACTTTTGTTCCTCCGGGTCCAGTGACAGGAACGTCCTCCAGGGCGAATCCTATGTGGTAAACATAAAAATTGTGCAGGCTATTAAAATGATGACACCTATGTTCACTTTGGAGCAGCACTCGTCACCACGCGCATACTAGTAATCGACGCGAAACGCGCGCATGGCGTTTGCCCTGAAAATCCAAACTCATTATTCTGCAAATTTTACATTTAATATCCTGTAAAGAGAAATTTAATGATAAACAATGTAAAGAATACCATAAGACGTGTCTGACCATTTATCGCACACGGTCCCCGATTGAAATGATCACATCTCAATATGGATTGCTTCTAGATGTCTTCAATATTTGCGCCAGTTTGTTTATACTTCTTGCTTCCATTCGGGACTGAAATATCGCTTTTAGTTTCAATGTTATACTGTTGTATGTATATCGCTCCCTCA